>NC_089580.1:189288002-189393368 GCF_019320115.1 Miscanthus floridulus
GCCTGTAGTGGGATGTTAGGGACATGTATGCTTTACAAGAAGAACTAAGAACATTTCGATGCAGTATTACCATTTCTTTCCATTGAAATCTCAGCAGACAAGAAGATAATTTTTACAATTAATGTCACATGGATATGTCTATTGTATTTTTTTCATATATTGCTCCCCTGCAAAAGTAGATGTATTTATTGATGGCACATCTCTTTACTAGCATCTAAGTTTTCTTAGTAATGAAAAGGTAGGGTGTTTACCATTGCCGATTGTAACCATTGCAGGGCATCAGCTGAAGAGGCAGTACAACGTCTTCATGGCACAATGATTGGCCAACAAGCTGTTCGGCTTTCATGGGGCCGAAGTCCTGCAAGTAAACAGGTATATCTTATAAAATTTTACTGCATAAACCTAACCTATAGCATTCAATAAATCTCTTCGGCCTTATACCTGGTGAAATCAAGCGGATGCCATTATGTTGATGTGGGGCTGTTTTGCACCAATAAGCATGTTAAGGAAGATTTTACTCGGTACTAACACTTGGAATTGAGAATTAGTGAGAGCCACATGATAGTATTCTTATGCTGTTTTGGGTAGATAGCCTGATAGGGGATTGCTTGTTTGATATGGTATTAGTTTGTCAGCGGTATTTGTTCATTTTTCTCCCTGAATTTTCATTTGTTTTCTTGTTATTATCGTATCTTCTGTATTTTTTACCTACTGGAATCTCTTCTAATGGTAGCTAATGTTTGTTATCTATTATCGCATGAAATAATATATGCAGGATCCATCAGCTGTGTGGAGTCAGCAAGCAGATCCGAATCAGTGGGCAAGCACTTACTATGGCTATGGGTATGATGCATATGGATATGCTCAGGATCCGTCATACGCGTATGGTGCTTATGCAGGATATAGCCAATATCCCCAACAGGTAAGGATTTCCATCCACATATACATTATTATTATATATATTAATTCCGAGTGTCTGCTGTACACTTGCACGTTCATCAGTAAGTTGTGGATGTGGACACCTGAAGCTTGTTAGTTTCTTAAATTCCTGCTGAGTTATGTTACCATACAATGCAGACTTTCGTTAAACCTGACGTAGAAAATTGCATCCTTGTGAATTATGTAATCCACCATATTGAATAGCTGAAGAATAGATTTTGGGCCTGTAGAATGTTCATTTACTGAATTATTTTGTCTTGTTCTATTTCCTGCTAAGATATCTTGGAAGTGTTTGTACGGGCCCTGTACGTGCTCCCATTGTAAGGAAGTGATTTGTGGTGCATACCTCTCCCATGATCTTTCATGTTTCGTAGTGCACATATGATATCATGCTATTCGTGTCTGGCCAAAATCTGTTCTCCATATTTGACAAATCTCACAATCTTGCAGGTTGAGGGAGGTGTTGACGCTGCTTCTGTTGCTGGTAGCCATCCAAGCATGGAACAAAAAGAGGAGCCATATGATCCAATGAACATACCTGATGTCGACAAGTAAGATCAGTCACATTGCTCTTCACACTGTTGTTTCTGTAGAGATGTTTTCTAATCTATGGTCCTCTTTCTCCTGCAATCTTAGGCTGAATGCTTCATACATGGCTGTTCATGGTAGAGCCATGCTAGGGCGGTCCTTGTGGTTGAAGACCAACCTGCTGCCCCAACCAACATAAGCAGGCTGACCAACAGCTTCGTGTATGTTGACAACATCCCATTTATGATAGGCATGACCCTTTCGTGTTTCCTAGGCTGCTGCTGCTTAATATTATCAGGGACAATATTGTGGGAACGATGAAAGTCATCTGTCTAGTCCCCTTTTCCAACCGATCATTCTGCTGTTGGATACTTTCTGCTATTCACTTGACTGCAGTACTGCACAATGAAATACTGATATCTCTATCTTTGAGTACTTACACTTAATAAGCCTGGTCGCTGGTTGGTTTCTGGGCTGATAAACTCGGCTGGTGTTGGTTTGTTGTGAGAGGAAAATATAAGCCTTGGGTGAAACTAATAAGAGAACAGGCTGAATATCTAGTGGCCTTGATATCTTTGAGTACATTTCTGCCTGCTGAAGATCTACTATGTCACATCTCAGGTGACGGCGTGATGCCTGCGGCCCAAAACTATTTCCAAGATGGTTGTGTAGCGGTAAACTATTTCCTCGATGGTTGTGAAGCGGAACGTTCCATAGACACAGAATCCGATGCTTTGACCATTCTGTGCCATGTCCCGTGCTCCAAGCCTTGCTATTGCTACCATTGCCAGTGAGTACGCTCATGTGCCAGTGACAGTGAGTACCTCTGGTCGTGTTGCAAGGGTCAAAGTGGGGCCCGCTTTCAGTGAGTCACCACCATTATTGTAGTATCGATGACCTCCAACGGTCGGAAAATTGGCCGGGAACCAACGGGCCGAGTCGGCGGGTAGAGGCTTCTCTCCCCCTTTCCCTCGGCTCTGCTCATAACACGCGCAACGGCTCGCCTCGCCACTGCCCCCGCACATCTCACACGACTGCTCACGAGCGCGACAAAAGAGGAGCCGCGACCAAGCAACCGGAACCCAACCTTCTCCCTCTCTTTCCATCGCTCGGGGCTTCTCCTCCACCGCGCCGCGCGGGAGGGCGGGATGGAGTTCATGGAGCCCAAGGACATCGACTGGAGCAGGGTGGTGTCGCGGTACGTGCGCGACGAGACCTACGAGGGCATCGAGGCCCCGCACTGGGCCGACCTCACCGACCCCAACGCCGACCGCGCCGACGTCGACGACGAGGCCTGGTTCTGCCGCCCCGGTACGCTTGCTCTTCCTTCCCTCCCACTCTCTTCTTGGCTGCCCCCTCGCAGGCGCGCGCGCGGGCGGTGCTCGTGCTCGTGCTCGTGCTCGGTGCTCCTGTTGGTTGGCCCCGCTTGATTGCGAGGAGATCAAATCAAAGCAGTGCGCGCTGATCGGTTCTTGCTTTCTTCCTTGGGGATGGATTCTCTTGCGACATTGGAACTTTGCTTCTAAACGAGCGGGTGCTGATCTATTGATTTGCGGCGCTGCAGATTGCCGGCATCCGAAGACGGCCGAGGATTTCCTCAAGCTGAGCCCCAGCCCCAAGGTCTGCCTTGTTTCGCCGTTCCTTGCGGCCTTTTTTCTTCCACTGGTTACCTGAACCCTCATCTCACGCTTCTTCTTCTTCATCGGAACAGGGCAAGCTGCTGCGATCGGTTTCGGCCATGCTGCCCTTCGCCGAAAGGGACGCCAACACCACCAGCCTCAGGTAACCAATCAAATCCAGGTGTTCCTTGCGCGCCGCGCCCGCCTCGATCAAATCCCGTCCCCCCCCCCCCCCCCCCCCCCCCCCCCCTTCGTGCGTTGCTCAGGGACGGCAGTAGCAATCTCAAGTGGCGGGGCGGCGGCACCGTTACCTCCTCCACGCCGCCGAAGCCAAAGGCAGCGCCCAAGAAGAGGTTCCAGGAAGACAGCGAGAACCAGGACCCTGCGCTGGCCACGCTACCCCCACGGCAGGCGCCGAGTAGGCCGCCGTTCGGTGCCCCTCGGTGGAACAAGAATGCCAAGGAGGCCATCAAGTCCAGTGCGGAGAAGCGGCCGGATAACGCTGAGAAGGAGGCGCTGCTCAACAAGTACGCCCCGCCGAGGCAGCTCAAGAGCACCCTCTCAGCGAGGAATCTCTTCTCTGGGAAGGATATACTTGGTCAGATTTCGGAGTTCTACGATGAGCTGAAGCGGATGGTTGGAGGCGGCCGGCCTGGCACAGACACACAGGAGGAATACAGCTCAAACCCAATGTATAAACCTCTCCTCATCGAAGGAATGCTGGAATTCAATTGTCGGGTTGTCTCTATGAGGCCCTTGACAGTTTCATTCGTGCAGGAATCCGAGCGATTTGATGGAGAAGGTGGCTCCTGATGCCAGCGTCAGCAATCCAGTTCCCGCAGATACCGTGAAGGAGGTGGCGAGACAAGAAACAGTGAAAAAGAGTCCAAGCCCAATGTAATTTGCAAATAGTCATCCCAATGCAAACTTATGTGTATAGGTTGTACTGATTGTTTCTTACGGCGCTGATGTTGGTTTCTGCAGGAAGGGAAAGAAAGTGGGGCTGAAGGTGGAAGCAGGGAAGCAAAGGTCTCCCTCTGTGCTGAAGGAAGTGAAGGCAACACCGCCCACTCCGCAGCGGTTTCCATCCCCATCGCCAAACCGCATTAAGAATGTTAAACCTGGAGGGGTGGCCACAGCAGGATCGCCACTCAAGAAGCCACTCAAGGTGAATCCAGCATGGCTATAGTATTTGCTTACTCAGTGTCCGTGGCTTTAAATCATGGTGTTTACTTGATTTTCACTGTCTTCATTTCTGGGACTTCAAATTCTTCAAGGGCATGTAATGTTCACAAAAAGAATGGCCCACTTTTGTAGATCTTAGTATGGAAGAATATACTAGAGTGACTTCTGCTCTAAAATAAAAGATTGGCTACGACTGCTTCTTCCCCTGATGATTTAATAAATCCTACGATGAGCTAAATTAGCATCACCCCAGTTCACCATACTTCACAAACTAAACTTGTTGAACCATGTGAAAGATTAATAAAGGTCATGTGTTTTTTCAACCAATTTCAGTAAGTTTGATCATGCATCTGAGATGTTTTTGTATAGAAGTAGCGTCCTTTCATATTTAGCATCATTTAGCACAGGTCATGAGGAGATGTTACCGAATGTACTAATTATATGGCAAGGCATATTTTCTATAAATCCTAATAATGATGCTTATTCATTGTAAGCCTCATAGTGGATAGTGTCAAATAGTTTTTTCAACTTATCTTATGTTCATTGTGGATGATCATATCATAGATGCTTGTGCATCTCATAGTTGAACTCATCTTTTTGTACTGTACAAAAGGCAAACACAGTGATTGTATAGTTTTAGGGCTGTTGTGCCCAACCATTACCAATGAGGTATTTATCTGAAGTTGATCACAGAGTTATATAATTATACTGTAATTTCCTTTTCTTTAGGAGTCTGGAGAGCAAAAAAGATGGTGTGAGGCAACCCTTTGGGGTTAAGGATATGAACAATACAAGAGCATGTGATGCAGAAGGGAGCTCCAGCAGCATGTTTTGGTTCTTGAAGCCCTGCACTTTCCTTGTGGAGTAGCATCATAACACTACAAAGTTTTAACGAGCAACACTTGATGTAGCTAGAATCCGTTACTTCATTCATTTCCAAATATTCTGAGTTCCTATTTAATTGATTCATTTGATGGGTACCCTATCTGGGAAGTAAAAAAAAACATGTATAGTCATACAGGTTGAAAGAGTCTTTTCCATATGTATAATTCGAGATATAGCAAAACACTTTTCTGCTGCTTCGTTGTTTGTCCAAACAAACTGCATTTTTGTCTCTTGAAGTGATATACTAAGGTTATGCAATTCAATGATTTGTTTGAATGTTGTTGCCCTCAACTACTACCTAGCAGTTCAAAACTACAGACTGACCAGAAATGTTTGAAGTGCAGTCTATACATTCCATGAGGTGACATAAGTCGATGGTCTATTTCTTAATTCATGGAGGTTTACTGTTCTTAATTATACTGGTTTGTGCTTGCCGAATTGCTGATGTTGTTTATATTCCTTCAATTGTAATTTCACAAATTTTGGCACAAGGATTGTAGCCCTAAGTTATAACAAGAGTAAAATGCACCAGCGGTCCCTAAACTTGTACCGTTGTGTCATCCCGGTTCCTAAACTCGCAAATCGACCGTTTATGTCCTCAAACTTGTTCATCTGTGTCATCTCGGTCCCTAAACTTGTTCGGCTGTGTTATCCCGGTCCCTAAACATGCAAATCACCCGTTTAGGTCATCAAACTTGTTCAGTTGTGTCATCCCAGTCCCTAAACTTGGTTTTAAGTCTCATCTGGGTCAAAACAGAGTGATCTACAAACTTTATATCAAAAAATAATTCATAACTTTTTCATATGAACTCGAATGAAGACAAACTTTATATCAAAATTGTAGCATTCGACGCGATCTACGACTTTGTAGTTGAAAAGTTTTTGAATTAAAATTGTTTAGGGTCCCAAAATATTATTGTATGTTTATAGATTTTAAAATTTGAAATATAAAATTATCAAACAATCTTGGATATTGATATGGTCTATATAAAAGTTATAGTTATCAATACGACGTACAACTTTATAGTTGAAAAGTTTTTTTGTTTGAAGTCATTTAGTGTCCCAAAATTTAATTTTAAATTTCAAATTTCAAAATCTATAAAGTTTGTCTTCATTCGAGTCATGTCAAAAAGTTATGAATTATTTTTTGATATAAAGTTTTTAGATCATCCTGTTTTTGATCCAGATGCGACTCAAAATCAAGTTTAGGGACTAGGATGACACAACTGAACAAGTTTGAGGATCTAAGCGGGTGATTTGTAAGTTTAGGGACTGGGATGACACAGCCGAACAAGTTTAGCGACCGAGATGACACAGATAAACAAGTTTGAGGACCTAAATGGTCGATTTACGAGTTTAGAGACCGGGATGACACAGCGGTATAAGTTTAGGGACCGCTGGTGCACTTTACTCTTATAACAATGCCACAAGCAAGAATTCTGAAATCTCTTCCAGAACTTTTGTGAGAACTTACAATTTTTTATTAGTCTTCAGCTGGTATGTGACAAACTTGATTTGCATTTAAAGGTTTAACAGTCCTAATTTCTAAGTTACTTTTCTTAAGATCACTCACCAGGAGTTGGCACACATCCCAAGCACATAATCTGGGTTGCATTGAGCGGTTCCTTGATCCTCCATGACGTGTTATTCGAGATTTTTTTTAATTTTAATTGGCCGCGTCTATTGCCATGGCGTGGCCAAAAGCTTATGCATGGCGTGGCAGGGGGCTGACGTGGCGATGACCGAAAATATTGACCGTTGACGTGGCAGGGCCTACCGCGCCATCGATCTTGGCGCGGCAGTGCAGCGCCCTGATCCGTGGCGCGGCAGAGTCGAATAAAAGCCCCGCGGCCAATTCCGCCTGCCCGCGCCTGGCCACCGCCCGCCCGGCCCTCCGTTGCCGCCTCCCTCCCTTCCCTTCCATTCCCCGGCCACCTCCCTCCCTCCTCGTCCTCGTTCAAGGTTAAGGTTAATTGTTAAGTTAGAAGTATGTTTATCATGTATATTTTTGTTGCTATAAGTGTTGGTTATATTATTTTAGTTGCAATGCAAATGATTATATTTTATATTAATTTGTGTTGTTTTGATTGATGTTTGATTTGAACCATTTTATTAGATGGAATATATGTTTTGGGAGCAGTTGTGGCAAAAATGGGGTCGTCCTAGAGAATTGTACCCCGACGAGTCTAGCAAAGATGTCCCCGTCCCACCTGAACTCCCTGTCCCTAACTGTGACTGTGGTCGTCCGGCCGACGTGTTTCAATCGAGACATCCGGACACAGCGGCTCGTTGCTTCTACACATGCAGTCGTTTTAATATAAGTAATTATTTCCGTATGTTTTTTCTTTATTTGTATTACTAGGTTACTAATATTTTGTTGGAATTTTGTTGTGTAGGCCTATGAGAGGTGTTTTTTCTTTCAGTGGATCGATAGTGCAGACAAGTTTGACCTCAGGTACCTCCTTTTCGACGATTGGTGGAGAGGGCGACATCCACGATAGTACTTTGAGCGGTGGGTTCCACCTCCCCCTAGCCCCCCTCCACCTCTCCCTAGCCCCCCTCCAATGACGGCTAAGGAGAAGCACTTAGCCATAGTTAGACGACTCGAGGAACCTCCTCTATGCGATTGCGGAGATCGAGTTGTGATAAACCCTGAGAATACGTTGGAGTTTGTGTGTTCAAACAAGCATGAAGTAAGTGCAAAGTGTATGTGTTGAAATGTTGAGCTATATGTGTTCATGTACTAATGTCACATTATTTAGGGGTATTCAATGGCGAAGTATCGTTTCAAGGAGTGGTTGTATGGTCCTAAGAACCAATGACCAGAGGAACCTCCAAAGGCAAAGCAAAAGAAGAAAGAAATGTTAATTTACAAAGCACCTCCAGTCAAGTGCGAATGTGGTGTTAAATCCAACTACAGTCTAGTCCATTCGGAGCTTGGAATAGGCCATTATTGCGCCATATGGCCCTATGATGAGGTTGGCTATTTTTGTGGTAACCATGAAATTGTATTTTGTTTCTTTTGCTAAGACATATATGATATAATTTTTTATTTGAATAGAGCACTAGGAAATGTAGATGGGAATGTTATGATGGTCAAACTAAGTTCTTGGATGAACTAAAGGGGAAGCAAGTAATTGCAGGAAAGAGGGGATATGGACCTGACTACGTTAACCTTTTTGTTAAACATCACAAAGACAAGATGTGTGAGTTTGCTAGACAGCGCGGTATTTATAACCCGATCGACGTTGGACTTGACAAATGAGGATTGGAGAGACGAATGACGTTAGAGGAGGAGAGGGCAAAAAGGAGACAAGGGAGGAGACAAGAGTACAGATGCAGGTCTTGAACGAGCATGTTGTTGCATTATGTGTCAGTGAGTGCTTGAAAGCCTTTTTTCGTTGCCTGATTTTAAATGTAATATAATCACGTTGCTAACTGATTGCATTTTTTATTTGAAGGGATTGGTTGCAGTGAGGAACATGCTGTAGAGGTGGCTCGTGCAAGGTACGAGGAAAATAAGTTAGATGAGCACAGAAAGCGAGCTGGTCGCACCGTTGAATCACCAATTGTGTTGTCTGCTGAGGGGGACGAGGATGAGGATGACACTGCCAGACTCAGTGAGCTCATCGCTCTAGCAGAGGTGGGCTTGTAGGCGGAGGAGGCTAAGGATGACATTGGCAGACTGAGCGAGCTCATCGCTCTAGCAGAGGCGGGCTTGCAAGTAGAGGAGGATGACGACACGTTCTTCACTCAGGCCGTAGAGGCCGCAGATGAAGCAAAGACCGCTTACGACAGGCGACATGGAGGTCAGAGCAATGTAGGTGAGCCTAGCCACATGAACGAGGAGGAATAGAACATGTTCTTGTCTCAGGACGTAGATGAAGCGGAGGCCGCTTACTACAGGCGAAAGGTAGATCAGGGCAATGCAGGTGAGCCTAGCCATGGCAACAGGGTTGTGGTTGAGGATTGGTACTCGGACGATGAGTTGCTTACTTAGTATGTTTCTAACTGAGGGTTTTTGATTGCGCCATCTGTTAGTTCCATGCTTTATTAATGATCAATGTAGCTATGTACTAGAAATTCCATTATGTTGTCTTATATTCTATTTGAACTATTGATGTATTATACCCATGTATCATGTACTCGGATTACCCATGGTCGATCTTTAGTGATCCCATCCGTTTGTATCATGCATTGAGAATTTCTAAAACGAACATAATCAAGTGAAATTATCTCGAATACGGCGCCATAGCCCACTGGTTCTGCCTCGCCATAGCCCAGGTTCTGCCATGCCATAGTCCACGGCACGGTAGTGATGCGCCATATCCCATGGTGCGGCAGTGACGTGGACAAAAACTGACCAGCCTCAATTGAATTGATGTCGGTGCTGTAAACAACTACAAGTGCTGCCGCTACCATGCGCAAGTTGAAACGAATATGAAGCAAATAAATAGACAACAAGTTGCCACATAACATTTGCATTGGTTCATGAGTCTGCAAGTTTTGGATGATAATATTCGTTCGACATAAGTCCGACGTAACGAACTAAGTCCCAGGAATGTAAGGATCCCTCAAACACCTCTTGGAAACCTCGTCGTCTGATAGAAGAAGGGGATCGTTGTACTCCACCTCAAGAAGGGGGTACATCTGGTGTGGCATGGGAGGGGCCATCCTGTTACAAATTGATAAACAAAGAGTTAGAGTATTCAAATTAACAATATTCAAATTAACATTATGTAGCATTGCAAAATTTGAACTACTTGTTATGCAATACGAACACAATATGAAAGCACCTATTGCCCTCGTCTTCTATGCCTGCTAGCCTTGTGACTAGATTCTTTGCAAATGGAGCAAAGATTCTAGCCCCGGGTCTTGTTGAAGTCTCCCCCGCCGTACATGTCTTCGCCATACCCTCTCATAGCGTCCATGTCTCCCTTGAGTCATTTCTTCTTCCTCCTACCATTCCCTACCTTCATTAGATCCAGATGCAGCACGTAGTCATAACCATTATAAGGTGGCCATAGTGTCGGGTCAAGGTATGGCTCGAAGCTCATCTCCCAAATACTAACGGTGTTCGAATGGAGATACAAGGGTGACATATATGGCCGATCCTCATAGTTGTACCCGCGAACCCTGTAGGCCATGATCATATGAGAGCAAGGGGCATGCATGATCTGAGGGACATTGCAACTGCACTCTACCTTTTCAAGATCAACTCGGTAGTTTCGTCCACCATAACGTTCGCCGCCCAAGCTTGTGCCACCCTTGCCCCGTACACTAAGGATATGGCGGCGGGGTCCATATGGCTCGGCGGTGTGCTGCTTGGCCAATTCCTCGGCCTCCTTCAAATGTTCAGCTTTGGCCTTTCCAAAATGCCCCTGCTCAGTAATATTCCTCTGCGCAAGTTCCCACATCTTCATAAAATATTCGTTGCACTTATGAAAGGAGAACTCAACAATTCTAGACACGGGCATCGATCGAACTCTGATGAATACATGGTTGAAGGACTCCAAGGAGTTGGTGGTCATGATGCCATACCTAAAACCTCCCTCATCATATGCTAATGCCCACTGAGCCTTCTGTTCCATCTGCGCCTCTAACCAAGCCTTTCCCACTTCATTTACCATCTTGTCTAGTTCTCTCTTTGTCTCCTTGAACTAGTGCTCTGTACGTACACAACATAGAGCCTTTACCTTGTCACATACCTCCTGCTTCCGCTGACATCATTAGAAATTAGCGACAAAGTGTCTCATGCACCATCTATGCACTAGAGGCGGAAACCCATCTATATGCTCAGCTGTAGCATTAAGAAGCCCTGGGTGATGGTCCGAGATCAAACATATAGTGTGAGATGAGCCAAGCACTTGTACATGTAGAAGCCGCATGAACCATGATCACAAGTCATTGTTCTCTCTGTCTACCAAAGCAAAAGCCATGGGTACTATCTGGTCCTCAGGATCAACAGCAGCAGCCATCATCAAGGTGCCCCTATACTTTCCTGTCAAGAAAGTGCCATCAACAAGTATGACTGGTCGATAAAACTAGAATGCATGTTCTATTTGCGCGAACGACCAGAACACATGATAGAGGACATGCCTCAATGGGTCCCAAAAAAACATTCTTCCGGTGTCCACAAACCATTTCAAGCCAGGGTTGTAGTAATGCATTGCACATAAGATGCGGGGCACCCTGTTGTACGCTTCCTCCCAACTACCCCATCGAATTGCTAGAGTAATTTGCTTAGCACGCCAAGCCTTTCCGTACTTCACATAGTACTTAACGAATCTAGATATGGACTGTTGTAAAGAGGACACTGAAATGTCATTATTGTCATCAACGAGCCCCAATATACGACGGATAAGGTAACGTGCAGTAAGCTGTTGATGATTTTTCTTCCCCCTATTTGATAGGCAAGTGTGGGGTTTGACAACTTTACTTATCCTCCACTTGCCATCACTTTGTCTCTTTTGTGCATTTAACCTCCACATACAATCGTTTTTGCATATCACGTGGTACCTCAACTCCTGGTCCGAATGAGTGATGGTGTACAACCTATGTGTAACACTCTCGGTGTTACGTTGTACAGTTTTTGCTAAACCCTGCATGAGCATCAACTTGTGTGTAAATGCGTGTAATATAGAGTATAAATCAATATTCAGAGCTTGAAACGTTCAGTTGAAACATGAAACCAAGGTTATATTTCATGTCATGTATTATCACTTCGGATTATAAATGAATTTCTATCGGACGGAAATACTACGGAACGCATCGATGAAGCATAGTAAAATTGGTAGCCCAAACTTCATAGGAGACGATGAAATATGTGCGGTCGAGGACGAGGTTCACTAGCTAGCATATCAAGTAGCTTGGAAAAAGGATTCGACGCGAAACCGTTCGAAGTTTAGTCATTTCACGTAAGTTTGAAAATAGGTCTACGAAGCCATGTTCGGTAATTTTTGTAGAGCGATTGGGTTAAGAAGTGGCGAGATGTTTTGGCACGGTTGGCTAGCCCTAGGTACCCTCTTGAGTGTAGAATAGCTGGTTTGACTCTTGAATCTTTGGGTTTGAGTTTTTGAATGGATTTAAAAAGCGTGCATGCCACAGGTTAGGCCATGCCAGCGCCTAGGGCGTGGTCACCGCCCTATTCGGCCTGGCACTGCTGCGCTGGCCTACCTAGCAAGCTACTGCGTTGGCCACATCGCCAATGCTATGCTTGTGCGGGCACGCCATGCGTAAGCCGCCGCACTGGCCATCCCTGCCACTGTCCTCTCCCTACTGGCCACGCCGCGTGGCTGCCCTGGCGCACCACATACGCTCCCCACCGGCCATTGTCGTGCCTGCGTGCGCACACACCGCATGTTGGCCCTACGCTATCGGCCCGGGTCCCCTGCCGCCTTGCTCTGGCACCTGGCACGTGCACGTGCTGGGCCCGGCCATGCCTGGCTGCTCTGCCCTCCTCCAGCGCATCCATCTGAGGCTGTTGCTCATGTCACGTCGTGTTGCTCTCACTGCATGCCATTCGGCGCTGCCGTCCAGTTACTGCTCCCATTGACATCGGCTGTGCGCGCATGTGGGCTCATCCTGCTTGCCATGTTCTCATGCTTGCACATGAGGCCATGCCAGGAGTGCCCATCATGTCACCTTGGAGGTCATCGGACGATCAAGCCACGCTAAAGCCTAACCGGTGCGTTGGCCCTTTTCTTTGTATCATGCACGTGTGGTGGTCGAGTGGAAGGATGGCGTCGTGCCTAACCGGGCACTGTGGTGGTGGAACAAGGGAGGGGTGCCCATTGGAAATTTTACCGTCGCCGGCCCCCATAAGTCCGTAGGTGTCGCCCCTGCAATTGGCCTCACACACTCCACCGTTTTCCAATTAACTGTGCACACTACGAGCTTGGATAGTTAGCTTTTGAGTGAAGTCGCCTCGGCGTTCGTTCGGCCTATAGTGAGGTGAGGCAGGTGAAAGGTCCTTGTGTGGTTTTGGTAATTGAGTGACAACCTAGGTGGACTAATTGTGTTTATGTGAGATACACAGGTAATTAGTCCACAGGTATATGTGTGTGAGCAACATATGCCATGAAGGTGAAAATGGCTTGGAGATGTTGCAAAGCTCACACATGTGATGATGAAGGAGCTTAAATGCACATGAGACATGACATTGAGTCATGTGATCAAGGTGGAGAAGATCAAGACAAGACTTGGCTTGATGGACCGGTTGCAAGCGTGAAGGGCAAGTCGAAGGCTTTGGAGTGATGGACCACATGGCGGTGAAGCTTGAGCAAGACTTGGCGCCGATGGACGATGGCAATAGTGAAGAGCAAGTAAAGTCAAGATCGATGAACCAATATGATCACGTGATGATATGAAGTGGATCATATCATTGTTGATCATGTTGGTGCATGTGTTGCATCAACATTGGAGAAGATGGAATGGAATGCGCAAGGCAAAGGTATAACCTAGGGCATTTCATTTCACTGGTCATAGGTGTGTAGAGAAGTTTATGACTAGGTTTAGGATAGATGGATGTACTATCAAGAGGGGCAAACTTGTTTGCATATCGGTCATCTAGTGCCACTCGAGTGATCTAACTTTGCATCGTCGCTAGGATCGAGTGGCGTGGCAAGTTGAGTGGCTAATCTTTTGAAAAATGATTGTGAAAATGCTAAAACACATATACATGATGGTGTACACTTGGTGGTGTTGGCACATTTGCAAAGGAGAAGAAGTTGGTGATGAAAACGAGTGAGTCATGCTGGTTACAGAGTGATCGGACGCGCCCGGTATGGTGACCAGACATGTCCGGTAATTGGCGGCGTACTTAGCGACCGGACGCATCCGGCCGCCACACTAGACGCGTCCGGTGTGAATCAGAAAAGGCAGTATTTGGCAGTGCAGTCGATCAGATGCTGGCAGCGTCCGATCCGGTGTGACCGGACGTGTCTGGTCATCGGTGGGTGCTTACTATACTCGACCGGACGCTGAGGCTCAGCGTCCGGTCAGCTTCTAACAGTCGCGTCCGGTCAGCCCTGGGGGCTTACTGGACTCGACTGGACATAGCAGGTGAGCGTCCGGTCATTTCATGCTGAGCGTCCGGTCATCTTATCAGAGAGCTATTGAAGGCAATGGTAGGACACATGGCGGTCTGGCAGTTACCGGACATGTCCGGTATAGCGACCGAACACATCCGGTATTCATGTCCGGTGCGTCCAGTCGACCTGAAAAACGCCCAGTGAAGGGGTAATGGCTCTATTTGTTCATGGGGTTATAAATAGAAGCCGTGGTCAGCCTTTGGCCGATAGTTTGGAAGCTGAGCACCTCGGGGGACTTTGTGTCCATGCTTGAGAGTGCTTAGGAGCCCTCCATCTCACACATACTTGATAGTGATCATCCAATTGTGTGAGTGAGCGATTCTAGTGTGATTGCATCATGAGGTTGCATTGAGTGGCACTAGGTGATCGAGTTGCAAGCCGGTGGTGCTTGTTACTCTTGGAGGTTGCCATCTCCTAGACGGCTTGGTGGTGGTCTCCGTGGAAGCCTGTAAGAAGCCTGTGCAGTGCTCTGGAGAAGTGCTTGTGAGGGGCACTTGTGCTTGCCCTGTGTGAGTCGTGAAGAGCAACTTTAGTAAAGCGTGTCATTGAGCTACCCTCACTCAAGGGGTAGGTTCTTGCGGCGCTCGACGTGCGGGCTTAGCGGGTGATGCTAATTAGCCACCGAACCACCAAGTGAGCGGTTGACACAACGGGGACTAGCGTGTTGGCAAACACGTGAACCTCGGGAGAAAAATCATCGTGTCAACCTTGTTCTTCCCATTGGTTTGCATCCCTATTACACAAGCTTGCAATTACTTTTATACATATTAAGCTTGTGTAGTTGCTCTTGTAATTAGATAGCTTGTGTAGCTTGCTAATTACCTTCTTGCTTGTGTAGCATAGAAGTAGCTCCCTTGCGTGGCTAATTTGGTTTGTGTAACCTTGTTAGTCACATTACTTAGTTTGTGTAGCTAAGTATTTGCGCTCTCTAATTTGGCATTGGTTGCCTTGTTATTGAGCATTGCTAGTGAGCTTAGTTGGCTTTGTGCTTTTGCTTACTAGCATGTGTAGGAGCTCCCTTGTTGCTTAAAGTACTAGAGGCATAGGTTTGTGTGACCTTGCTCCTAGAATTGGTTAGGTGAGCTCTAGCTAGCCCGGCACCTTTATTGCTTGATTAGTATCTTTGTAAGGTGCTAGAGAACATAGATAGAGGGGTATAGTCTTGGCTAGACCGATCGTCTTAATTCCGCACTTGTTTTGGTTAGCTAACGTGTTTAATTTTAGAAAAGACTATTCACACCCCTCTAGTCCGCCATCTCGACCTTACAAGTGGTATCAGAGCCAGGTCTCTCATTTGTGGTCTTCACCGACCCGAGAGGATGGCGGCTTATGGGCTAGATGTTGATTGTCCACACATTTTTTTATGGCACACACTTTACACGATGGAAAAATTGGATGATATGTAATTTTAAGTATGTATGCCCTCAAATGTGGTGGATGGTAGATGTAGGCTTTTCTCATGTGTTGGATGAAGATAATCTAACTCAGGCATAAGAGAAATGCCTAGATCTCGACATCCATGCTACTAACATCATGTATAGATCTTTGCATGATTACATATTTGGAGAGATCATGGACATGAAGACCGCCCATGAGATTTGGAGTTATCTCAATGAGAAATATGGGACGGTCTCCAATGATGATGATGAGCCCAAGAAGGAGGCACCTGAGTGTGTTGAGCATAACCACAATTTGGTGATTGTGGAAGATTGCTCCACCTCATGGTCAAGTGATGATGATGATGATGATCGATCAACTACAAGTTCACTTGACAAGGTTGATGATGATGAAACAAGTGTTGCAAGTGATGATGCTACCCCATGCACACTTGATGGTGATGATGGTTCATGCTCAAGCCATGATGAAGATGCTACTACAAGCTCTCCGACTACATCACCACATTGCTTCATGTCACAAGGTGACACCAAGGTATCAAATGATAATGTGGTTGATCATATTGATTCATATGATGAGCTTGTTAGTAGACTTGGTAGCATGACCATGTCTTTAGAAAATGAGAAAGCTAAAACATTGAAATTAGAAAATGAAAACTCATTTCTAAAGAACTCTTGTGAAGAACATAAGAAATTACATAATGCTTATAAATCTTCACTTGATGAGCTAAAATTGAATCATGAGACATTGCTTGCATCTCATGATAAATTACTAGAACAACATGCTTCTCTCATTAAAGTGTTTACAAAGAAACTTAAAAATAATGAGAGCTCATCACATGGATCAAATGATAAATTGCAAATTATGGCTAATCCTTGTGATGCAGGCAAGAAGCATGTATCCACCTCTTATGATGATTTACTAGATATGCCATGCTCTTCACAATTAGATGCTTGTTCTACTTCTATGTCTTGTGAGACTAACCTTTTGAAGGAGAACAATGAGCTCAAAAATGAAGTGAAGAATTTGAGCAACAAGCTAGAGAGGTGCTACAACTCAAAAGTCACCTTTGAGCACATGTTGAAGACTCAAAGAAACTATGGTGACAAGTGTGGCCTTGGCTTAAAGAAGAAGATGACAAAGGGTGAAAGAAAGAGAGAAAGAAAGTTGAAGAAGCTACAACAAAGAAAGCTTTCTCATACCATGTGCTACCGGTGTCATGAAGCGGGACACCTTGCAAATGGTTGCCTAAACATTGAGAAGCTCAAGAATATAAAAGAAGAAGAGAGGCTAAAGCATGTCAAGTGCTTCAAGTGCCGCACTTGGGGTCATCCTACCTCAATGTGCCCAACCAAGCAATTGGTGAAGCATCAAGTGAAGCCTCAACCAAAGCTACAAGTTGAGCAAGAGAAGACACCCCAAGAGCAAATCAAGATCAACCATGAAGATGGTGGTGATTTGATGATAAAGAAGATGAAAACAAGAAGGGGTGGAAAGGCAAGGCATCCAATACAAACTCAAGATGCCAAGATGATGAGCAAGAATGAAGATGAGAAGAAAGATTATGCTCACATCAAGTGCTTCAAGTGTGGAAATATGGGACACTTTGCCTCTAAGTGTCCTACCAAGCTTGAGAAGAAGGCTCAAGCAATTCATGAGAGGCAAGGCAATGAGAAGCATCACATGAGCAAAGAAGAGAAGGCTCAAGCAAAGAGAAAGTGCTACTCATGCCGGGAAAGGGGACACATGGCACATTCATGTCCCCTAGGTGACATTTATAAGCCTATTTCAATTGTTGATAATAATGTGCTTAGAAAGGATGGCAATTGTACCTCATTGGTTGCAATTGCAAAACATCCCACTATTCATACTGAGGCTATGCCTAAGTATGTTGCTCCTAACTTGAGAGGACCCAAAGTTGTTTGGGTACCATCAAAAAGTGGATGATTGTTTGTAGGTACCATCGGCATTGGAGACTTGATTCAATTGATCTCACATTGGTCATCATATGTTGAATCAAGTTATGAAGCTTAGTGCACATCATTATCCCAATGCCATGACAAATTGAGTGAAGTCCAAATGTGCTACAGTATACAAGTGTCAATTTCAAGTTGTTGGTGATTTATTGGATATATTTGATGACTTGCAAATAATTGAGTTGAAGCTTGCTAGTTGGATGATCATGAGCTAACCAAAGGTATATCTCTTGTTGATCATTTCATTTGGGTGCATATGAGTTGATTGAATTGGATAAATATGCAAAGTTGCTTGCTATGAGATGATTGAATGGATAATTGATTAGTAGTCAAGTTTGGATTGATTTGTGTTGGATAAGTTCATAAGATGACATTTAGTAAGTGGTTTGAATGGATATATGTCTTATGGAAGTATTCAAACAAGTTAGCTTCAAGTTTGATTCATATTTGATGAAGTATAGCTCAATTGTTAAAATGTCCTATAATTAAGAATCTGAGCTAGCGGTGATCTTAGCCTTGTTTGAGTAATGAAAACTTATTGGATTGGCATGAAAATTGGTGTACATGCTCTAGACTTATGGTATAAGATGCTGTAGAAATTTCATGAAAATTGGATAAGAAATGCTTCGGTTTTGGAGTGGTTCTTGTCAGCTATAGTGCAGCAGTTTTCAGCATATAGCAATGGTGGAATAATTGAAATTTGATAGCAATCTAGAAGTCAAATGAAGCTCAAATTTTTACAGCTGCTAGATAACGTTGTGAAGCACATCCCCACAAAATTTAGTGATATTTGGATTTGTACTTTGGGAGATATGCTTAATTCTTTGAAGGGTACAGAATCTGTCAAGAAAGTGACAAATGTTGGATTGATCAAGAGTCACTTTGATTGAAAGGTCCTCAAGTTGAAAACATGTTTACAAGTGTTTGAGGTACCTAAGTTTGGTTTTGAGATGATCTAAAAGCATGACAAGAAAAGAGTACAAGGCCATTTGATTGTAGAGTGTACTTTGCACACCTTTAGTACTCAAGATGAAGATCAAGATCAAACTCAAGTTGAAGATGAAATTTAAGTTCTAGATATGAATGGAAATCATTTGGTAGAAAGAAAATGACTTAAAGAAGGAATCAAGGTTACTCATCAAGTTAAGTCCATCACTTGGATCAATCAATCAAGTTATTTCAAGTGAGTATCAAGAATAATTCTTGGAGAAAGGTCACTTCTCCCTAGTGTAGGGGCTTGCCGCCTATGTGTAGGTGAACCAAGTGTGGTACTTGGAAGGCTAACATGGAAGTGGTGATCCGAGGAACATTTGAGATGCTTAGTTGAAGCAATAAAAGGGGTTGATCAAGAAAAGCAAGCAACACCCAAAAGAGAGCTAGTCATGATATTTCAAGTGGTATTCTCAAATTGATGCTCTCATGCAAAGCAAAGGTCAAAAGATAAAGCAAGTCAACCACAACAAGAAAGTGCACTTGATCATAAGTGGTATTCGTTTCATATGGGTGAAGAATGAAATTCAACATGGTATCTATTGGAGTAATGAATTGGAATCTATGTGACTATCCTCTACTCCAACATAGCAAAGGTATCATTGTAATGTGCTTGATCATTTCATCCCTTACTAGTATGTGGTTAGTGCATATAGTACATGCTTCATAGGATCATGCATAACAAATGAAATGTTTAAATTCATAGCCTACCACTATTGTTTGAATGATTACTTGATCTAGTGGTTAGTACATGAATTTGTTCATGAGCTAGTGAACCCAAGTACTTGACTTAATTTGGATTGCTAACAAGTGACAAGTACAACATTGGCAAGATAACCCTTGCAAGAGGTGTGAAGAAGCTTGTCATTGGTTCAAACCGGACTTGGAAGCTTAGGCAAATCAATTTAGTTCAAGTCAATCATAGAAGCTCATGATAGTGATAAGAGTACACGCACAAGACAACAATGCAAATGGATATCTAGTTTGTTTGTTTCAAGTGGTATCTAGACTCAAGTATTTCATCAAGAATCTACAAATGATGACTAGATCAACTCACAAGTGATATCCTATAAGTGGTACTCATGAAGAGAGCAAATGTTCAAGAAATGGTTCTTTATTGATAAATCAAACAAGTGGTTCCATACTAGAAGATTCTTTCAAATGGTATTCACTTCCTACAAGTGGTATCTATACATAGTATCAATCATGCAAGATGATGGTTCCACAAGTGATCCTCAACTTTAAGTGATCATCAAATGAAGAATGCATCCCTCAACTACAAGAGCTCAAGTGTATCAAATAGATGACCCATGCTATCACATAGGGGAAGGTGTCACACAAATTGATCTCAAGATAAAAAATCTTATGTGTGGTATCTCAAGAAGCCCTACACAAGATACAAGTGGTACAAGTTACAAGTGGTATTTACAAATGGTGTCATTCCAACAATCAAGTGATGTCCATAAAAAATGCAAGATTTAAGCCTCAACCATCTACCCCAAGTGTATACCTTTGCATCAATGAGAAGCTCACCTTTTATGGAAATTGATGACAAAGGGGGAGAGATTGTACAAAGATATGAAAGCTTTGAGATTGAGATTGTACAAGGGGGAGAGATAAGATATAAAAGATCAAAGAAGAAGTAGAGGCTGGACATGGACATGGACAAAGAGGGAGCAACATTGAAGAAAAGAGATGGATCAAAATTCTTGGACAAGAGAAGCACATAAGTAGGGGGAGCAAGCTCATGAACTTTGATTGATTGCATTTGATATGTGCATATTCATGTGCTTGCTTGCATTGCATAAGCTTTAAAATTCAATATGCATGCTTGTGTAGTGTATGCTAGTTGTAGAACTTGAATGATGATTTAATAACTAGCATGCATAGGATGATAGCTAGACACTTGGTATGCTTTTCAAGTAATGCTAGTACCATGCTTTTAATGTTGATCTCACAAGGTATCTAGTGTTTTTATTGCCAAGTGATATCTAGCTAACCATGGTGCTAAGGATGAACTTCAAGGTGCAACTCTGATTGGTACATGCTTTAAAGGTTTATTCTATACACCTTAGCATCATTTTGTAGTAATTACTCTCCCACAATTTTAATCTATGCATATGTGCGACCTTCAAATCAAACACTCTAGCACATATGTAGGGGGAGCTAATACTACCATTTCGGGTTTGTGGTACTTGTCCAAAATCATTTTCACATGGTAAAATTGCTTGGGCAAGCAACATGAATCCAAAAGAGCTTAATTTCCATATCTTTGTAGAGTTGTCATCAATTACCAAAAAGGGGGAGATTGAAAGGTCCTTGTGTGGTTTTGGTAATTGAGTGATAACCTAGGTGGACTAATTGTGTTTATGTGAGATACATAGGTAATTAGTCCATAGGTACATGTGTGTGAGCAACATATGCCATGAAGGTGAAAATGGCTTGGAGATGTTGCAAAGCTCACACATGTGATGATGAAGGAGCTTAAATGCACATGAGACATGACATTGAGTCATGTGATCAAGGTGGAGAAGATCAAGACAAGACTTGGCTTGATGGACCGGTTGCAAGCGTGAAGGGCAAGTCGAAGGCTTTGGAGTGATGGACCGCGTGGCGGTGAAGCTTGAGCAAGACTTGGCGCCGATGGACGATGGCAACGGTGAAGAGCAAGTGAAGTCAAGATCGATGAACCAATATGATCACGTGATGATATAAAGTGGATCATATCATTGTTGATCATGTTGGTGCATGTGTTGCATCAACATTGGAGAAGATGGAATGGAATGCGCAAGGCAAAGGTATAACCTAGGGCATTTCATTTCACCGGTCATAGGTGTGTAGAGAAGTTTATGACCGGGTTTAGGATAGATGGTCGTACTATCAAGAGGGGCAAACTTGTTTGCATATCGGTCATCTAGTGCCACTCGAGTGATCTAACTTTGCATCATCGCTAGGATCGAGTGGCATGGCTAGTTGAGTGGCTAATCCTTTGAAAAATGATTGTGAAAATGCTAACACACATATACATGATGGTGTACACTTGGTGGTGTTGGCACATTTGCAAAGGAGAAGAAGTTGGTTATGAAAACAAGTGAGCGCGCTAGTTATAGAGTGACCGGACACGTCCGGTATGGTGACCGGACATGTCCGGTATTTGGTGGCATACTCGGCGATCGGACGCGTCCGGTCGCCACACCGGACGTGTCCGGTGTGAATCAGAAAAGGCAGTATTCGGCAGAGCAGTCGATCGGACGCTGGCAGCGTCCGGTCCGGTGTGACCGGACGCGTCCGGTCGTCGGTGGGTGCTTACTGTACTCGACCGGACGCTGAGGCTCAGCGTACGGTCAGCTTCTAACAATCATGTCCGGTCAGCCCTAGGGGCTTACTGGACTCGACCGGACGCAGCGGGTGAGCGTCCGGTCGTTTTGTGCTAAGCGTCCGGTCGTCTTGTCAGAGAGTCATTGAAGGCAACGGTAGGACACGTGGTGGTCTGGCAGCTACCGGACACGTCCGGTATAGCGACCGGACATGTCCGGTATTCGCGTCTGGTGCTGCGTCCGGTCGACCCAAAAAATGCCTAGTGAAGGGGTAACGACTCTATTTGTTTGTGGGGTTATAAATAGAAGCCATGGTCGGCATTTGGCCGATAGCTTGGAAGCTGAGCACCTCAGGGGACTTTGTGTCCATGCTTGAGAGTGCTTAGGAGCCCTCCATCTCACACATACTTGATAGTGATCATCCAATTGTGTGAGTGAGCGATTCTAGTGCGATTGCATCATGAGGTTGCATCGAGTGGCAGTAGGTGATCGAGTTGCAAGCCGGTGGTGCTTGTTACTCTTGGAGGTTGCCACCTCCTAGATGGCTTGGTGGTGGTCTCTGTGGAAGCCCGCAAGAAGCTTGTGCGGCGCTCCGGAGAAGTGCTTGTGAGGGGCACTTGTGCTCGCCCCACGGGAGTCGCGAAGAGCAACTTTAGTAAAGCGTGTCATTGAGCTACCCTCACTCAAGGGGCTGGTTCTTGTGGCACCTGACGTGTGGGCTTAGCGGGTGATGCTAATTAGCCGCCGAACCACCAAGTGAGCGGTCGACACAACGGGGACTAGCGTGTTGGCAAACACGTGAACCTCGGGAGAAAAATCATCGTGTCAACCTTGTTCTTCCCATTGGTTTGCATCCCTATTACACAAGCTTGCAATTACTTTTATACATATTAAGCTTGTGTAGTTGCTCTTGTAATTAGATAGCTTGTGTAGCTTGCTAATTACCTTCTTGCTTGTGTAGCATAGAAGTAGCTCCCTTGCGTGGCTAATTTGGTTTGTGTAACCTTGTTAGTCACATTACTTAGTTTGTGTAGCTAAGTATTTGCACTCTCTAATTTGGCATTGGTTGCCTTGTTATTGAGCATTGCTAGTGAGCTTAGTTGGCTTTGTGCTTTTGCTTACTAGCATGTGTAGGAGCTCCCTTGTTGCTTAAAGTACTAGAGGCATAGGTTTGTGTGACCTTGCTAATAGAATTGGTTAGGTGAGCTCTAGCTAGCCCGGCACCTTTATTGCTTGATTAGTATCTTTAGAAGGTGCTAGAGAACATAGATAGAGGGGTGTAGTCTTGGCTAGACCGATCGTCTTAATTCCACACTTGTTTCGGTTAACCGACGCGTTTAATTTTAGAAAAGACTATTCACCCCCCTCTAGTCCGCCATCTTGACCTTACAAGTGGTATCGGAGCCAGGTCTCTCATTTGTGGTCTTCACCGACCTGAGAGGATGGCGGCTTATGGGCTAGATGTTGATTGTCCACACATTTTTTATGGCACACACTTTACACGATGGAAAAATTGGATGATATGTAATTTTAAGTATGTATGCCCTCAAATGTGGTGGATGGTAGATGTAGGCTTTTCTCATGTGTTGGATGAAGATAATCTAACTCAAGCACAAGAGAAATGCCTAGATCTCGATATCCATGCTACTAACATCATGTATAGATCTTTGCATGATTGCGTATTTGGAGAGATCATGGACATGAAGACCGCCCATGAGATTTGGAGTTATCTCAATGAGAAATATGGGACGGTCTCCGATGATGATGATGAGCCCAAGGAGGAGGCACATGAGTATGTTGAGCATAACCACAATTTGGTGATTGTGGAAGATTGCTCCACCTCATGGTTAAGTGATGATGATGATGATGATCGATCAACTATAAGTTCACTTGACAAGGTTGATGATGATGCCACAAGTGTTGCAAGTGATGATGCTACCCCATGCACACTTGATGGTGATGATGGTTCATGCTCAAGCCATGATGAAGATGCTACTACAAGCTCTCCGACTACATCATCACATTGCTTCATGTCACAAGGTGACACCAAGGTATCAAATGATAATATGGTTGATCATATTGATTCATATGATGAGCTTGTTAGTAGACTTTGTAGCATGACCATGTCTTTAGAAAATGAGAAAGCTAAAACATTGAAATTAGAAAATGAAAACTCATTTCTAAAGAACTCTTATGAAGAACATAAGAAATTACATAATGCTTATAAATCTTCACTTGATGAGCTAAAATTGAATCATGAGACACTACTTGCATCTCATGATGAATTACTAGAACACCATGCTTCTCTCATTAAAGTGTTTACAAAGAAACTTAAAAATAATGAGAGCTCATCACATGGATCAAATGATAAATTGCAAATTATTGCTAATCCTTGTGATGTAGGCAAGAAGCATGTATCCACCTCTTGTGATGATTTATTAGATATGCCATGCTCTTCACAATTAGATGCTTGTTCTACTTCTATGTCTTGTGAGACTAACCTTTTGAAGGAGAACAATGAGCTCAAAAATGAAGTGAAGAATTTGAGCAACAAGCTAGAGAGGTGCTACAACTCAAAAGTCACCTTTGAGCACATATTGAAGACTCAAAGAAACTATGGTGACAAGTGTGGCCTTGGCTTCAAGAAGAAGATGACAAAGGGCGAAAGAAAGAGAGAAAGAAAGTTGAAGAAGCTACAACAAAGAAAGCTTTCTCATACCATGTGCTACCAGTGTCATGAAGCGGGACACCTTGCAAATGGTTGCCCAAACATTGAGAAGCTCAAGAATATAAAAGAAGAAGAGAGGCTAAAGCATGTCAAGTGCTTCAATTGCCGCACTTGGGGTCATCCTACCTCAATGTGCCCAACCAAGCAATTGGTGAAGCAACAAGTGAAGCCTCAACCAAAGCTACAAGTTGAGCAAGAGAAGACACCCCAAGAGCAAATCAAGATCAACCATGAAGATGGTGGTGATTTGATGATAAAGAAGAAGAAAACAAGAAGGGGTGGAAAGGCAAGGCATCCAATGCAAACTCAAGATGCCAAGATGATGAGCAAGAATGAAGATGAGAAGAAAGATTATGCTCACATCAAGTGCTTCAAGTGTGGAAATATGGGACACTTTGCCTCTAAGTGTCCTACCAAGCTTGAGAAGAAGGCTCAAGCAATTCATGAGAGGCAAGGCAATGAGAAGCATCACATGAGCAAAGAAGAGAAGGCTCAAGCAAAGAGAAAGTGCTACTCATGCTGGGAAAGGGGACACATGGCACATTCATGTCTCCTAGGTGACATTTCTAAGCCTATTTCAATTGTTGATAATAATGTGCTTAGAAAGGATTGCAATGGTACCTCATTGGTTGCAATTGCAAAACATCCCGCTATTCATACTAAGGCTATGACTAAGTATGTTGCTCCTAACTTGAGAGGACCCAAAGTTGTTTGGGTACCATCAAAAAGTGGATGATTGTTTGTAGGTACCATCGGCATTGGAGACTTGATTCAATTGATCTCACATTGGTCATCATATGTTGAATCAAGTTATGAAGCTTAGTGCACATCATTATCCCAATGCCATGACAAATTGAGTGAAGTCCAAATGTGCTACAGCATACAAGTGTCAATTTCAAGTTGTTGGTGATTTATTGGATATATTTGATGACTTGCAAATAATTGAGTTGAAGCTTGCTAGTTGGATGATCATGAGCTAACCAAAGGTATATCTCTTGTTGATCATTTCATTTGGGTGCATATGAGTTGATTGAATTGGATAAATATGCAAAGTTGCTTGCTATGAGATGATTGAATGGATAATTGATTAGTAGTCAAGTTTGGATTGATTTGTGTTGGATAAGTTCATAAGATGACATTTAGTAAGTGGTTTGAATGGATATATGTCTTATGGAAGTATTCAAACAAGTTAGCTTCAAGTTTGATTCATATTTGATGAAGTATAGCTCAATTGTTAAAATGTCCTATAATTGAGAATCTGAGCTAGCGGTGATCTTAGCCATGTTTGAGTAATGAAAACTTATTGGATTGGCATGAAAATTGGTGTACATGCTCTAGACTTATGGTATAAGATGCTGTAGAAATTTCATGAAAATTGGATAAGAAATGCTTCGGTTTTGAAGTGGTTCTTGTCAGCTATAGTGCAGCAGTTTTCAGCATGTAGCAATGGTGGAATAATTGAAATTTGGTAGCAATCTATAAGTCAAATGAAGCTCAAATTTTTACAGCTGCTAGATAACGTTGTGAAGCACATCCCCACAAAATTTAGTGATATTTGGATTTGTACTTTGGGAGATATGCTTAATTCTTTGAAGGGTACATAATCTGTCAAGAAAGTGACAAATGTTGGATTAATCAAGAGTCACTTTGATTGAAAGGTCCTCAAGTTGGAAACATGTTTACAAGTGTTTGAGGTACCTAAGTTTGGTTTTGAGATGATCTAAAAGCATGACAAGAAAAGAGTACAAGGCCATTTGATTGTAGAGTGTACTTTGCACACCTTTAGTACTTAAGATGAAGATCAAGATCAAACTCAAGTTGAAGATGAAATTTAAGTTCTAGATATGAATGGAAATCATTTGGTAGAAAGAAAAAGACTTAAAGAAGGAATCAAGGTTACTCATCAAGTTAAGTCCATCACTTGGATCAATCAATCAAGTTATTTTAAGTGAGTATCAAGAATGATTTTTGGAGAAAGGTCACTTCTCCCTAGTGTAGGGGCTTGCCGCCTATGTGTAGGTGAACCAAGTGTGGTACTTGGAAGGCTAACATGGAAGTGGTGATCCGAGGAACATTTGAGATGCTTAGTTGAAGCAATAAAAAGGGTTGATCAAGAAAAGCAAGCAACGCCCAAAAGAGAGCTAGTCATGATATTTCAAGTGGTATTCTCAAATTGATGCTCTCATGCAAAGCAAAGGTCAAAAGATATTTCCGGACCGACTGATTGGAGGTGGGGTGGTGGAGGTCCTTGCACCGCACTGAGTCCGGGACTCAGGAGTGGGGGCTTGGAGTCCAAGTTTGGACGGGGACCTAGACACCTAGGACATGAGGGTGATGGGTTAGTCCAGCTTGTGCCTAGGGTACAAGTGGGGCATGTGTTTTCAGGGTACCCAGCTGGGGGCATTGATTCATGAATCGTCGGGCAATCCAGCATGGCTTGTTTTTGGGTCTAGCACCGTAGTAAGAACTAAAAGATTAAAGGTGATGAAATGGAACTGATTGCTCAACTCTTGCTTGAAAGTAGAAAAGATGGTTTTATAGATTGGATATATAATAACTTAATACGGCTAATAACAATAACATAAATAAGGACTCACTATTAGTATTGCTTTCTGCTAAAAGAAAACCAGCAAACCATAAAGCTTATCATATTCCTTAGAGTCAGGAAATTATTCCCACTAGTCGGATAAGTCTTGCGAGTACATTGTGTACTCAGGGTTTATTTATCCATGCTGCAGGTGATGCATAAGAAGTACCCTTGTGTGGAGGATTCTTCTGGTGGGCTCAGATGGATCATCGTTCTTATCGCTAGATGTTTATTTTAAATTCTGTTGTTTATCATTCCGCACTCTGACATTTGGTATTGTAATAATGTAATTTGAAGAAACTCTGATGTATGAAATGGACAAGTATTGTAACTTGTTCTCATTATTGGATCCTTGGGAAAAATGTGGATCTTTTGGGTTCTCCCGTGGGGTGTGCCCAACGGATACCATCCTCGGTAGCTTGCTTTTGGGGTGCTTAGTGTTTGGAGGAAGACGAGCACCTCTGTAAGCGTGTTATTTCGGGTGGTTCTACCACAGTTGGTACCAGAGCCAATAATGGTTATGAGTTTCATCACTCTTTTTCAAAACCTAAAAATTTGACCAACAAAAGTTTTGCGAAAAGTAGGATGCGATTAAGTTAGTTAAATAAGTATAAGCCCTAGAAATATGGTCTATCTAGGATAGTGGCATTGGTTTTATCTAATCAGTTTTCTGCAAGTACACTAACTTACATTGCGTAAGAAATCGACTAGCATAGGAAAGTGAGTGTGCGATGTGCCCAAAATTTTTGCGAATGCCGCTATATTCTGGCTTGAGTGAGTGTATAGGACAAAGCATGCATCATGATAATAGCATCTTGCTTAACCAAAAATCCCCCCTTACACGTATAATTGGATTAGTAAAGTGATAGGCTTAATTAAAAGAATGCTTTAATTAAATGTGATGTCATTTCTCTAATCCCTTGCTTCTGATCAAGAAGGTTGTTCTAAATGGATGGTTCCTATCTCTTATAGATGAATCTAAGGTCTGGACGTGGGACCACCAGTGCTGGGGCAGCTCACGGTCTTGGCAAGGGCCAATGCAAGAGTGGCCAGGCCCATGAGCACAATGGGGAGAGCCATGGGGATCCACTTCTAGCTCCTCCTCCTCCACCACCGCCGCCTCTGATGACTCACGCTAAGATTATGGCGAAGCTGTTGTCTGCACGCCAAGAGTCAGCCCATGCCATGGAGATAATGGCACAAGCTATCGCTGGCTTTGCCCGCG
This sequence comes from Miscanthus floridulus, assembly GCF_019320115.1. Classification (NCBI taxonomy): domain Eukaryota; kingdom Viridiplantae; phylum Streptophyta; class Magnoliopsida; order Poales; family Poaceae; genus Miscanthus; species Miscanthus floridulus. The sequence goes on from NC_089580.1 coordinate 189,316,469, forward strand.
GAGGCCATGGGGGCAATGGTGGGAACGGGGGTGGTGCCCGCCATCCTGAGGGACCCTCCTCTTACTAGGATTTCCTCAAGACCCACCCACCCACTTTCACACCGACAGATGAGCCCTTGGATGCGGAGCACTGGCTTCGCATTCTAGAGCAGAAGTTTTAGTTGCTCAATGTGGCCGACGAGCAGAAGGTGCGCTTCATAGCGCAGTAGCTATTGAGGTCCGCAAGTGTGAAAGGTCCTAATGGCTAGAGGGGGGTGAATAGCCTAATAAAATTTCTACAACAACACTTAACAAAATGGTTAGACAATTATGAGACGAAGCAAGTGTTGCGCTAGCCTACTTAAAACACAAGCCACCTACCACAATTCTAGTTTAGATAGTGTCGATTCACACAAGAGCTATGACACTACCCTATGTTAGTGTGCTCTCAAAAGCTAACTAAAGAGCCATACCAACCAAGCAAGCAAGCTCTCATAATTAGCTACACTAAAGAGCTTATCAACTAGTTTGTGGTAAAGTAAAGAGAGTGATCAAGATAGTTATACCGCCGCGTTGAGGAGTGAACCAATCAATCACAAGGATGAATAACAATGAAGACCAATCACCTCGGAATCAAAGGATGAACACAATGATTTTTACCAAGGTTCACTTGCTTGCCGGCAAGCTACTCCTCGTTGTGGCGATTCACTCACTTGGAGGTTCCACGCTAATTGGCTTCACACGCCAAACCCTCAATAGGGTGCCGCACAACCAACACAAGATGAGGATCACACAAGCCACGAGCAATCCACTAGAGTACCTTTTGGCTCTCCATCGGGGAAAGGTCAAGAACCCCTCACAATCACCATGATCGAAGCCGGAGACAATCACCACCCTCCGCTCAACGATCCTCGCTGCTCCAAGCCGTCTAGGTGGCGGCAACCACCAAGAGTAACAAGCAAAATCCGCAGCGAAACACGAACACCAAGTGCCTCTAGATGCAATCACTCAAGCAATGCACTTGGATCACTCTCAATCTCACTATGATGATGAATCAATGATGGAGATGAGTGGGAGGGCTTTGGCTAAGCTCACAAGGTTGCTATGTCAATGAAAATGGCCAAAGGTGGTGAGCTACAGCCGACCATGGGGCTTAAATAGAAGCCCCCATGGAATAGAGCCGTTATAACCCTTCACTGGGCATAACACGGGCCGACCGGACACTCCGGTCCAACTGACCGGACGCTGCTCCTAAGCGTCCGGTCGCCCGATGGCATCCATGTGTCCCCTGCGTTCAACAGTGAACGTTTGATCTCAACGGTTGATATGTTGACCGGACGCTCCGATAGAGTTGACCGGACACTGGACCCTCAGCGTCCGGTCATTTACAGTAAGGGTCCAAAACGTGATTTTGTCGACCGGACGCGTCTGGTCATGCTTGACCGGACACAGCCCAGCATCCGGTGCTTAACCCTAATCATTGTGCTGACCAACAACATGACCGGACGCAGCCCTTCAGCGTCCGGTCGCAGAGCGACCCAACGTTCGGTCAGTTGACCGACGCTAGTGTCATTGTGACCCACTCCATTTCACCTCTAACTTCTTCACCTATGCTCAAATGTGCCAACCACCAAGTGTATCACCTTGTGCACATGTGTTAGCATATTTTCACAAACATTTTCAAGGGTGTTAGCATTCCACTAGATCCTAAATGCATATGCAATGAGTTTGAGCATCTAGTGGCACTTTGATAACCGTATTCCGATACGAGTTTCACCCCTCTTAATAGTACGGCTATCAAACCTAAATGTGATCACACTCTCTAAGTATCTTGATCACTAAAACAAAATAGCTCCTACAAGTTATACCTTTGCCTTGAGCTTTTGTTTTTCTCTTTCTTCTTTTCAAGTTTAAGCCCTTGATCATCACCATGCTATCACCATTGTCATGTTATGATCTTCATTAGCTTCTCCACTTGAAGTGTGCTACCTATCTCATGATCACTTGATAAACTAGGTTAGCACTTAGGGTTTCATCAATTCACCAAAACCAAACTAGAGCTTTCAATCTCCCCCTTTTTGGTAATTGATAACAACCCTTACACAAAGATATGGATTGAAATTCAATTGAATCCATGTTGCTTGTCCAAGCATATTTACCATGTGTAAAAAGATATGGACAAGTTTCATGAACTCCAAATGGTAGCAATTGCTCCCCCTACATATATGCTAAGAGTTTGGATTATAGCTTGCACATATGCTTAGATAGAAAATGTAGGAGTCAATGTCTACCATATGATGCTAAGGTATAAAAGATGGACCTTTGAAGCATGATACCAATCGGAGTGCACCAATATACCATCCTTAGCACCATGGTTAGCTCAATACCACTTGGAAACAATATTTGAAATGAAAGTTATCTAGTGGTTTCATTTCATCATTCAATCTTACAACTAACACACATCACACAAGCATGGATGTTTTAATTTTAATACTTGTGCCATGCAAGCAAACATTTGAAATGCACATTCAAATGCACCATACAAGTTCATGAGCTTGCTCCCCCTACTTGTGTGCTCAAAATTTTAGTTGATCCCTTTCCTTTGTCATATCTCTCCCTTTATGATATTTCTCCCCCTTTTTCACTATTTCTACTACTATCTTTGTTTCTCTCCCCCTTTGTCATCAATGACCACAAAGGTTCTAAATATAGATAGTATTAAATGTAGGAGTCAATGTCTACCATATGATGCTAAGGTATAAAAGATGGACCTTTGAAGCGTGATACCAATCGGAGTGCACCAATATACCATCCTTAGCACCATGGTTAGCTCAATACCACTTGGAAACAATACTTGAAATGAAAGTTATCTAGTGGTTTCATTTCATCATTCAATCTTACAACTAACACACATCACACAAGCATGGATGTTTTAATTTTAATACTTGTGACATGCAAGCAAACATTTGAAATGCACATTCAAATGCACCATACAAGTTTGTGAGCTTGCTCCCCCAACTTGTGTGCTCAAAATTTTAGTTGATCCCTTTCCTTTGTCATATCTCTCCCTTTATGATATTTCTCCCCTTTTTCACTATTTCTACTACTATCTTTGTTTCTCTCCCCCTTTGTCATCAATGACCACAAAGGTTCTAAATATAGATAGTATTACTTGTAGGATCGAGATTATCAATGTCAATCAATGGGGTGAGGATCATTTTCCCAAATTTGGTCCAATCTAGATTATTTGCCAAAGATATTTAACTCGGTTTGATCCAAGGACAAGCTTCTTCACACCTCCAAATAAGGGTTATCTTGTACCATGTTGAGTTAAACACTTATAGTTCATTTTCTAGATTAAACACTAGGTTTACAAGCCCACAAACATGTTATATGCTATCACTAGATCAAGTCAAGCATAGAGGCAATAGTGATATCATATAGACATAAAAAATATTTGATTTTCATGAATGAGCCTAATAAAATAGAACCACTTGAAAGGTTCTAATAAGATTGAAAATATGACTAGATGCACTAAACATGTCCTTAGCAAGGATGTATGCCATGCCAATCAACTTTTACCTTGGATTGCTCGAAGGAGAGGCATTACATATGAGTGGAGGTGCATCAACACATATTTGAGAAATCCAATATGTTCAACTCATTCCTTAGCTTGCAAAACCTTTTCTCATCCAATGGCTTGGTGAATATATCGGCAAGTTGATCTTCGATGCCTACACTCTCAATGCAAATGTCTCCTTTTTGTTGGTGATCTCTTATGAAATGGTGGCAGACATCAATGTGCTTTGTTCTTGCATGTTGAACCAGATTGTTTGTCAACTTGATTGCACTCTCATTGTCACATAGCAATGGCACTTTCTTGAACTTGATTCCAAAGTCACTCAAGGTGGCCTTCATTCAAAGTACTTGTGCACAACAACTACTGGCGGATATGTATTCGGCTTTGGCGGTTGATAATGCAACACTATTTTGCTTCTTTAATGACCATGAAACAAGTGATCTTCCCAACAATTGACATGTGCTTGATGTGCTCTTTCTTTCAACCTTGCATCCCGCATAATTCAAGTCAGAGTAACCAACTAGCTCAAACTTTGCTCCTTTGGGATACCACAAACCAACATTTGGTGTATGCTCCAAGTACCTCAATATCCTCTTTGTAGACTTCAAATGACCTTCTCTTGGTGAGGCTTGAAATCTTGCACACATGCATACACTAAACATGACATCCTGCCTTGATGTGGTCACATAGAGTAGGCTTCCAATCATAGACCGATATAACTTTTAATCTACCATATTGCCACTTGCATCACTATCCAAGTTGCCATTGGTTCCCATTGGTGTGCTAATGACTTTGCTATCAATCATGCCAAACTTCTTGATCATGTCCTTGATATACTTGCCTTGACTCACAAATGTACCATTTTTCAATTGCTTGATTTGAAGACCAAGGAAGTAACTCAATTCTCCAATCATGGATATTTCAAACTCATTAGCCATCATCTTTCCAAACTCATCACAAAATTCTTGATTGGTTGATCCAAATATGATATCATCAACATATATTTGCAACACAAATAGATCTTTTCCAATCTTCTTGATGAAAAGAGTGGTGTCAACCTTACCCATAGTGAACCCTTTAGAGAGTAGGAAATCCCTCAATCTCTCATACCATGCTCTAGGTGCTTGCTTCAAGCCATACAATGCCTTCTTCAACTTGTACACATGGTTGGGCTTCTTATCATCTTCAAAACCGGGAGGTTGCTCAACATATACTTCTTCGTTGATATAACTATTGAGAAATGCACTCTTGACATCCATTTGATAGAGCTTGATGTTGTGAGAACAAGCATAGGATAGCAAGATTCTAATTGCTTCCAATCTAGCAACATGGGCATATGTTTCTCCAAAGTCAAGACCTTCAACTTGTGTATATCCTTGTGCTACCAATCTTGCTTTGTTCCTTACTACTATCCCATCTTGATCTTGCTTGTTTCTAAAGACCCATTTGGTTCCAATCACATTGTGTCCCTTTGGTCTTTCTATCAACTCCCATACTTGATTTCTTGTGAAGTTATTCAATTCTTCATGCATAGCATTCACCCAATCAATATCCTTCAAAGCTTCATCTATCTTCTTTGGTTCAATGGATGACACAAATGAGAAGTGTTCACAAAATGATGTCAATCTTGATCTTGTTTGTACACCTCTTGAAATATCTCCAATTATAGTGTCCAAAGGATGATCTCTTGCAACATTGGTTGGTTGGAGGATTGGAAATTGATTGCTTGCACTTGCTTGATCATTGGGTTGAGATGATGTACTAGCCACTTGATCTTGTTTATTGTCATGAGAGTCACTTGCACTAACTTGATTTGTATCATCTTGCACATTTGAGTTGGAAAGCACTTGCACTTGATCATCTTCATCATCATTCACTTGCCTAGGCCTCAATTCACCAACATCCATGTTTTTCATGGCATTTGAAAGTTGAATGCCTCTAACATCTTCCAAGTTCTCATTCTCTTCTTGTGAACCCTTGGTTTCATCAAATTCAACATCATGAACTTCCTCAAGAGTACCACTACCCAAATTCCAAACTCTATATGCTTTGCTTGTGGTGGAATAGCCAAGTAGGAATCCTTCATTACATTTCTTATAAAACTTGCCTAATCTTGTGGCTTTCTTTAAGATATAGCATTTGCAACCAAAGACCCAAAAATATGTAATGTTGGGCTTTCTACCATTCAAGAGCTCATATGGTGTCTTTTCTTTCAATCGGTGGCAATAGAGGCGGTTGCTACAATAGCAAGCCATGTTGATAGCTTCGGCCCAAAAGGATTGACTCACATTGTACTCACTAAGCATAGACCTTGCCATATCAATGAGTGTTCTATTCTTCCTCTCAACAAGGCCATTTGATTGAGGAGTGTACTTGGCCAAGAATTGATGTCTAATTCCAAATTCATCACATAACTCATCAATTCTAGTGTTCTTGAACTCATTACTATTATTACTTCTAACTCTCTTGATGGTTGTTTCAAATTCATTGTGAATGCATTTGACAAATGATTTGAATGTTGCAAATATATCACTTTTGTCCACTAGAAAGAATACCCATGTGTATCTAGTGTAGTCATCCACTATCACAAAGCCATATTTATTTCCACCGATGCTAGTGTATTGTGTTGGCCCAAACAAATCCATGTGCAATAACTCAAATACTTTACTAGTGCTCATCATGCTTTTCTTAGGATGGGTGTTTTCAACTTGTTTGCCGGCTTGACAAGAGCTACAAAGCTTATCCTTTTCAAACACAACATCTTTCAAGCCTTTAACTAAGTCATGCTTAATCAATCTATTCAATTGTTTCATTCCAACATGACCAAGCCTTCTATGCCATAACCAACCCATGCTAGACTTAGTGAATAAGCATGTAGATAATTTAGCTTCACTAGCATTGAAATCAACCAAGTATAGATTCTCATATCTAAAGCCTTTGAAGATCAAGTTAGAGCCATCTACACTTATGATCTCTACATCATCTACTCCAAATATGCATTTGAATCCAAGATCACATAATTGAGCCACGGATAGCAAATTGAAGTTCAAGCTCTCTACTAGCAACACATTGGATATACTCATGTTATTGGATATTGCAATCTTACTAAGCCCTTTGACCTTGCCTGTGCCATTGTCACCAAATGTGATACTATCATAACCATCATTGCCATTGGTGTTGATTGAGTTGAACATTCTTGCATCACCGGTCATGTGTTGAGTGCACCCACTATCAAGAACCCAATGCCTTCCTCCGGCTTTGTAATTGACCTACAAAAGAAGATCAATTCCTTTTAGGTACCCAAACTTACTTGGGTCCTTGAAGGTTAGTCACTAGGCTCTTTGGTACCCAAATGGCTTTCTTCTTTGAGCCCATCCATGGTTTACCAATGAACTTAGCCTTTACACCATTTGTACCCTTAGTAAGCGTATAGCATGAATCAAGCTTAATGGAGGATACATTAGCATTTTTGCTCTTATTTTTGCATTCTTGCTCTTTGTGACCCACTTGCTTGCAACTAGTGCAAAACCGACCATTGTTCTTCACAAAACTAGTCTTGTGAGGAGCAAAGGCCGCTTTGCCTTTCTTGGGGGTATAGCCCAATCCCTCTTTGTAGACAGAAGCTCTTTGGCTACCCAAGCACATAAGCAAGCGGTCTTCACCGCCATAAGCCTTAGCTAAGGTGTGAGTAAGCTTAGTGACCTCCTTCTTGAGGTTCTCATTCTCAACCACTAGTGTGGCATCACAAGTGAGACCATCACTACTAGATGAGGTAGAAGTGGAAGTGCTACAAGAAGGGTTAGAAGGAGCAACAATGATAGGCATAGATAGTGATTTATCAATTACTTCATAAGTTAAACCTACATTGTAAGTTTCAACATGCTTCTTTTTATTTTGCTCATCAAGCAAAGAGGAATGAGCCTTTTCAAACTTTTTGTGAGCTTTGCCAAGCTTCTCATTGGCTTCCTCTAGCCTCCCATGAGATGCATTGAGCTCATCAAAGGCTTGCTTAAGGGCTTTTAGTTCCTTACGCAAGCTTTTGCATTCCCTTCTCTTGATATCAAAGTGTTCTCTAGCATCTTCTAGCATGTCAAATAATTCATCCTTAGTAGGTTCATCATCATCACTATCACTATCATTTTCATTTTCATGTTCATTATCATCAACATGTTCTTCATCACTTTCATCATCACAAGATTATACCTTAGTGGCCTTAGCCATGAAGCATGATGAAGATTCGAAGAGAGAAGGCTTCTTATTGATGGCAATGCTTGCAAGAACCTTCTTCTTGGTGGTCTTGTTATCATCACTATCATCATCATCATCACTTGAGGAAGCATCACTATCCCAAGTGACTACATATGAACCACCCTTCTTTTTCTTGAAGGCCATCTTGTCCTTCTTCTCTTTCTTTTCCTTCTTGTCCTTCTTCTTGTTCTTCTTGTTGTCATCATCATTGTCGCTATTGTTGTAACACCTCGGGTGTTAGCCTTGCATAACTTGACTTGCATAACATGAGCATGATCATCATGCATTCATAAACAAGCATTTGCAATTGAAACATTTGATTGAAACATTTGTAACATTTACTTGTTATCGCATGTTTCATTATCATATGCAATCTTTCTCGTTATTTCATGTCTCCATGTGTATCTGCAAATGATCATGAATGAAAACATGTGCTTGGTAGAAGTGAGTCACAAAAACATGTAACCACACTTGGGTTAGCAATTAGAACATTGTTCATGAAAGTCACTTTTCTAAAATCAAGCCTTTAAGGCATGTTTCATGTGATTGCCCTAACTAGCTCTATGAGTGACCACTACATAAAATGATGGAATGACCTTGAAAATTGCTTAAACATGCTTAGGATATCATCATGAACAACTTTGGTATTTAGGGCTAGGGCTAAATTGGTCATTTAGTCATGGTTTGAGTATGTATCATGATTTCAAAGTGACATGTTTGACTAAAGTTGAACTAGGTGCTAGAGACCTTGCATGGAGGAGTTCACTAAAGCAATGTTGTAGTGTTTGACATAAGGAACAACTTTGATTTTTGGGTCTTTGACTGATTCAGCTCCTAACATGTGTGAAATTTGATTTCAAAAATCATCAAATCACTGATTTCAGCACTTAGCAAATTTTGCTAAGTCATGAACACTGATAGCCTGACAAGCCAACCTTGTGCCTGATTTTTCTGTGTTTCTGTTGCGAATTAGAACAAGTGCCTTGAACAAGTATTGTAGCTGGTACATAGTTCTACAAATCATATTCATACAATTTCTACCTAGGAGCAATGGATTAGCAGTTAGATGAGCGTCAAAACTCGTCGTCAGGCTCGGCATGTCGCGACTAAACGAACTGAATCAAGCCGATCGGTGGCCGACCGGCGCCAGAGCGCGAACGCCGTGTGTCCGCGGCAACGGCCACGCGTCGCCAACGCCCTGACCGCGCAGGCCACGACGCGCCTGGGCGCGGCCTTAACCCCGCCAGCGTCTGCCCGAGCCATCCTGCGCCCCCATTTGCTTCGCCTCGGCCTTTCTTCCTCGCCGCAGCAGCAACCGAGCTCCCGCAGCCCTGCCATCGCCATAACCGTGCGCCAGCTCGCGTCTAGCCACTCCATCACCACCGCCATAGCTCCACCACCACCCCAGCAGAGCACTGCCTCCTCCCGTGCCCACTGACCGCGTTCGGTAAGCGCCAACGCCATGCTAGTGCTCGCCGGAGTTTCCCCGCCGCGCCTGTCACCATGGCTAGGGCTCATCCCTCCACCATAGACCGCGTAACCGTGCGCGTTAGGTTTGCCTGAGCCCCGAGATACTCGTCCGCGCCCTCTTTCGCTTTGCTGTGGCCTCCACCGGCGTACCGCCGTGGTCCAGCCCCGCCGTTCCGCCATTGCCGCCGCCGTCGTCTCTTGAGTCGGCAATAGGTCCGGCCATCTGGCTCATTAGGCGCGCTAGGTCAAGTAGAAGGTTTGGTGAAGATGTCACCGCCGGCGAAGCTCGCCGTCGACGAGCCGTAGCCACGCAGTGCCAAGCAGCGCCGCTGCTCTGTTTCGTCTCAATGACGCGTGGGTCCAACTGACGTGTAGGCCCCACCGGTCAGCGACAACAGTGTTGAGGGCTAGTTCAAAAATTGCAGATTCACATGTGTTTTGTTATTTTTGTATCTTCAATTTGATAGCTCCTAAAAGTGTGAAATAAATTTGTGAGTGTTCCTTAGGAAGTGTAGTATTTAGGAAAAATATGTTCTTGACTTGTACAGTAGAAATTTTTGGAGATTTAATTAGGGATTTGAAATGTGCTTTTGAATGCATTCAAATTTGTTTATTTTATATCTAGAGTTCCTGTGCTCCAAAAATTATGAATTTTTTGTGGTAAGCTAGTCTTAGCATATATGAACTCTGGTAAAAATTTGAGGACCAGTGCATGTGTAGATTTATAGTTATAGGTTTTTCTTTTATGAATAGTTAATCCTTGCATGAATTTTTATAAATTAATTATGAGTCCAAAATTCATGAAATTTGTTGGAGGTAATCCTAGTACCATATGGATGCTAAGAAAAATAGGAAATCCGTTGCTTGACACTTTTCAATAGGGTTTTCCATTTATGCTATTTCAAGCCTTGCTGCCTTATCATTTTTGTATAGAATGTTCTACTTAGTAAAATGACATGAAATTTTTATAGTAGTCCTTTGATAGCATTAGTAAGGCACTGTAAATTTTTGAGAATTTATTAAGCACATCTGATATATATTTATTATTTAACCTAGATATATAAATAAAATAATAAAGGCAATTAAATGAATAGTTTGGGCTTCACCATTATATGATCTTAAATGTATTTGGTATGCTTAAAATGTTGGTAGATTCTATGTGGTCAAATTTTGAATGATTACATGAAGTAGAAGTATCGTTACTTTATATTGCATATTAAATAGTTTCCGGACTGATTCTAGAGTTCGATGAGTTGCATGTTGAAACTGATGTGTACTGTAAAAATGGTTAATAACAAAGTTGTAGAGAATTTGATAATCTTTCCAGAAAGTCCAGGATCACTGGATTTGGATTTGTAGAACTCTAGTTATGAGTGAAACAAGTAGCTGCTATTTTATGGTATAATCAATGCATTATGGAAGTAGATAATTAAATAACCGAGAAGAGATATGCACCTACTCAATGAACATGATGCACTCGTTAACATATATGCATTCATAATACTTATGCCATACTCATGCATCTAGGATCGGAGGAAGAGATCACGTTGCTGGATTTCGAAGAAGCAGAGAAAGGGAATCAGCAGGAGGATCCGCAAGCCGTAGCTCCCGAAGGCGTGGAGCAGAACCCTGAAGAGCTTCCGGAGTGTCCTGACCACCGTCCTACTTCCTTTCTGCGAGGCAAGCCCTAGAGCATTATAAGTCTCCTAGTAATTTACAAATGTTTACTTACGTATTTATGATTGATGCATTAGGTTATAAGAGTTGAATGAAACCACTTGATGCATGTACATTCCTTGTCCAAATATTACACCTTTAACCGGTATAGGTCCAGGATCGAATATATATGCTTAGCCATGCTTAGATCGGTAGAAGTCGGGTGATGTCCTGTCACCTGTGAGATATAGGTGGATACCGAAGCACGGTTGGCTATATTTGCTATCGTGGGACAAGAACCATGGGGTAAAAGTAAATCGAGACCGGACGGGAAGTCGATAGAGAAGCGACAAGACATGGAGGTCTTGGGTGTGGATTTATCCCCGTTTGTGTCGATTAAGGACCATACTATTGTTGGTGCTTCTGACAAGATTGAACGCATGCCTCTCACTTAGCTGGCCGGATAACTCGTTCCGACCGTGAAGCCGAGTAATTCAACTCAGGCCGGGAATCGTTCTGTTGTGCGCTCCTTCCGGGGAACGATCAGACTGAGCCCAAGGGCAGGCTTGGCCTGAGCATCCTGGCATCTGGTGTTCCAGATTGTGCGGCGCAGTATGGACCCACGAAATGTGTATCGGAGTTGTACCAAAGGTGACCTAAGGCTATCGTGGCTGGTATACCTGGGTTTGTGTTAGGAATAAATTCCCAGCTGGTAGAAATCGATTCGAATCGCCGTCTCTCCCGGATAGTGAGAAACTTGGCTAGTCCCAACATCGTAGTAACTGTGTTATGAAACATGATGGTTCGGATGAAAATGGAATTACAATACCTGCTATGGTTACTATTGTATGCTTCTAAATGATATACCACATGTTTGGCACAGGATAGTTGCTAACCTAGAAATGGATAGTTATAATTAACTTGATAAAGGAATCATAATTGTACAACGGGTAAGTTGCCTTTTTCGCAAAATGTTGTCAAGTTACGTCCACTTATACAGCCTTGCATAATCCTTGGAGTCATTTTATTTCTGGTTCATGACGGGTAAGTCTAGCTGAGTACCTTCTCGTACTCAGGGTTTATTTTCCCATTGTTTGGCACTGTGTATCATGGTTATTGCAAGAGTTGCTTCTATCCCGCTATGGATGAGGAGTAAGCCTTGGGCAGGCTTCTTTAAATAATTCCTATCTTTGCTTTTGTGGACCATGATCTGGCTTGGCACTGTATCAAACTATGTTGGAAACTTTATCTTCAAACTTATTTGCTTCCGCTTTATTTATCAAACTCGGTTTGTAATAACTTTTATTCGTACTCTGATGATGAAAGGTATCTGTGAACTTTATGTAATATGTGGCATGTATGTTGAATCCTGTACGATCTTGGTTGTTGTAAATCGTTTATCGAGACCCGTCGTGGTACTCGACGGACTACCGGGTTTATATGGGTTCAAGTATAACAGTGCGACCGCTTGCGGATTGCCATTGTACTTGTATTCTTATAAATTGGTTGGTTCTGCAATAATTGTATGGACATTGAGCAACAAGATGATATTTGCTTCCACACTTGAAGCACCTTCTTGACTCTTCTTTGTTCTTGAATGAAGATTTCTTTCTTCTTGCACGGTAGCCCTTCTTCACCATGAACTTGCCAAATCTTTTGACAAAGAGAGCCATCTTCTCATCATCATCATCATCCCAAGATTCATCTTCTTCACTTGATGTTTCTTGCTTTGCTTTGCCCTTGGATGATGTGGCTTTGAATGCCACGCTCCTCTTCTTCTCATCCTTCTTCTCATATTTCTTTTCCTTCTTTTCTTCCTTCTCATCATCATCTCTATATGCATCATCGGTCATGATATCTCCCAAGGTTTGGTTTGGTGTCATTGTGTTCAAACCGGTCCTCACTAGTAAGGTGACCAACATGCCAAATCTTGTGGGCAAACATCTCAAGAACTTATTGGAGAAGTCCTTGTCCTCTATCTTCTCACCAAGTGCCTTGAGATCATTGACAATCACTTCCATCCAATGGAACATGTCCGGCACACTCTCATCTTCCTTCATCTTGAAGCTTGCAAACTTTTCTTTGAGAATATATGTCTTTGCACCCTTCACGGCTTGAGTACCCTCAAATGATTCTTCCAATTTCTTCCAAGCTTCATGAGCCATCTCAATATTCTTGATTTGCTCAACTGTCCTCACATCAATTGCATCATGAATGGCACTTAGAGCAATGTCATTATTTTGGAGAAGCACTTCTTCGGCCACGGTGGGATTTTCTGGATCATCAATCTCAATTTTGGTTTCTACCACCTTCCACACCTTTCTATTGATTGACTTGATATGTGTGGTCATCTTTGACTTCCAATAAGAATAATTTGAGCCATCAAATTGGGGTGGCTTCTTGGTGTTGTTGATTTGAGCTATTTTAACACCGAAGGTTGTTAAGCCTCAAATAATGGTGACCTCGACTCTGATACCACTTGAAAGGTCCTAATGGCTAGAGGGGGGGGGTGAATAGCCTAATAAAATTTCTACAACAACACTTAACAAAATGGTTAGACAATTATGAGGTGAAGCAAGTGTTGCGCTAGCCTACTTAAAATGCAAGCCACCTACCACAATTCTAGTTTAGATAGTGTCGATTCATACAAGAGCTATGACACTACCCTATGTTAGTGTGCTCTCAAAAGCTAACTAAAGAGCCACACCAACCAAGCAAGCAAGCTCTCACAATTAGCTACACTAAAGAGTTTGTCAACTAGTTTGCGGTAAAGTAAAGAGAGTGATCAAGATAGTTATACCGCCGCGTTGAGGAGTGAACCAATCAATCACAAGAATAAATAACAATGAAGACCAATCACGTCAGAATCAAAGGATGAACACAATGATTTTTACCGATGTTCACTTGCTTGCCGGCAAGCTACTCCTTGTTGTGGCGATTCACTCACTTGGAGGTTCACGTGCTAATTGGATTCACACGCTAAACCCTCAATAGGGTGCCGCACAACCAACACAAGATGAGGATCACACAAGCCACGAGCAATCCACTAGAGTACCTTTTGGCTCTCCATCGGGGAAAGGTCAAGAACCCCTCACAATCACCACGATCGGAGCCGGAGACAATCACCACCCCCCGCTCAACGATCCTCGCTGCTCCAAGCCATCTAGGTGGCGGCAACCACCAAGAGTAACAAGCAAAATCCACAGTGAAACACGAACACCGAGTGCCTCTAGATGCAATCACTCAACCAATGCACTTGGATCACTCCCAATCTCACTATGATGATGAATCAATGATGGAGATGAGTGGGAGAGCTTTGGCTAAGCTCACAAGGTTGCTATGTCAATGAAAATGGCCAAAGGTGGTGAGCTACAGCCAGCCATGGGGCTTAAATAGAAGCCCCCATGGAATAAAGCCGTTATACCACTTCACTAGGCATAACACGGGCTGACCGGACGCTCCGGTCCAACTGACCGGATGCTGCTCCTAAGCGTCTGGTCGCCCGATGGCGTCCATGTGTCCTCTGCATTCAACAGTGAACATTTGATCTCAACGGTCAATATGTTGACCGAAAGCTCCAACAGAGTTGATCGGACGCTGGACCCTCAGCGTCCGGTCATTTACAGTAAGGGTCCAAAACATGATTTTGTCGACCGGACGCGTCCGGTCATGCTTGACCGGACACAGCCCAGCGTCCGGTGCTTAACCCTAATCACTGTGCTGACCGACAACATGACTGGATGCAGCCCTTCAGCGTCCGGTTGCAGAGCGACCCAACATCCGGTCAGTTGACTGACACCAGCGTCATTGTGACCAACTCCATTTCACCTCTAACTTCTTCACCCTTGCTCAAATGTGCCAACCACCAAGTGTATCACCTTGTGCACATGTGTTAGCATATTTTCACAAACATTTTCAAGGGTGTTAGCATTCCACTAGATCCTAAATGCATATGCAATGAGTTAGAGCATCTAGTGGCACTTTGGTAACCGTATTCTAATACGAGTTTCACCCCTCTTAATAGTACGGCTATCAAACCTAAATGTGATCACACTCTCTAAGTGTCTTGATCACTAAAACAAAATAGCTCCTACAAGTTATACCTTTGCCTTGAGCTTTTGTTTTTCTCTTTCTTCTTTTCAAGTTTAAGCCCTTGATCATCGCCATGCTATCACCATTGTCATGTTATGATCTTCATTAGCTTCTCCACTTGAAGTGTGCTACCTATCTCATGATCACTTGATAAACTAGGTTAGCACTTAGGGTTTCATCAATTCACCAAAACCAAACTAGAGCTTTTAGAGTGCATGGTGGGATACCTTCCATGCCATGCAACGGCTAGATCATCCGGCAACCTAGCAGGAGTTCACCACGGCATTCAGAGAGTTCTATATTCCTACCGGTGTCATCAACCAGAAGCTGATTGAGTTCCTAGAGCTGTGCCAGGGGAGTATGACAGTGATGGATTATGTTAATAAGTTCAATCACTTGTCCCAATATGCTAGCATTCATGTGGACACTAACAAGAAGAAGAAGGACCGCTTCTTTCGCGGCCTCTCTTATATCCTTCAGGAGAAGCTGTACATGGTGAACTATCAAACCTTCGGGGCACTGATGAATGCCGCCATCGCCATAGAGGGCTTGCAGCGGGAGTCCTAGGTAGAGTGGAAGAGGAAGCGGGTGGCTACAAGGTCTTCCAACCACCCTCATACTCAAAAGGTACAGGTTGTCCGGCGGGGGCCCTATCAATCATCAGACGGGCCTTCGTTTTGGCAGCCTCAGCAGACTTCTCAGACGTCTTCCAGACAGTACCATGCACCAACTCTACAGGTGCAGCCCCAACAGCCTCAGGGATAGTAGGTCCCACCTCGCTAGGGATTTGGAAACAAGCCTGATGCTTGCTTCAAGTGTGGCAAAGATGGCCACTATGCCCAAGCGTGCCCCCAGAATTAGCCCGTTCAGTCTGCTCAACCATCGACGAACTCTAGGCTAGTCAGGAGGACCATGATCAAGAGGAAATTGCCTAGCAGATCCGGACAGGTGAATTTCATAGATGCTGAGTAGATATTGCAATAGGAACCAGTGATGGCTGGTATGTTTACCATCGATTGCCATCCAGCTTATGTGTTGTTCGATTCTGGTGCATCACATTCCTTTATGAGCATGGGATTTGTGGATCGACACAACTTACCACTTATGGCTATACCATATGCCTATAGAATTCATACTGTGGGTTCATAAATGTTCATCAATACCTAAATGGACACAGTGAGTTTGGTATTAGCCACCCACACTTACCACCTATAGTTCATGGTAATGCCTGGGCAAGGCATTGATGCTATTCTTGGAATGAACTGGTTGTGGGTGTATGGGGTAGTCTTGGATTTGAAGTGGAGAAGTGTCGAGTTACGGCTTCCATCTTCTGAGGATAGGATGTCTCTGCTTGTACCCTCAGATCCAGTCTTACCTATTGCTGCCCATGTTGAAGCCTCTCCTGATCTTACCCCCATCCCTGTGGTTTGTGAGTTCTTGGATGTTTTCCTAAAGATCTTCTAGGGTTGCCGCCAGACAGAGAGGTAGAGTTCTCCATCGAGCTTGAGCCTGGTACTGCTCCTATCTCCAGACACCCGTACTACATGGCTCTGAGGGAATTGACTGAGATGAAGAAGCAGCTGGAAGAGTTGATGGAAAAGGGTTTCATCCATCCTAGTTCTTCACCATGGGGTTGCCCAGCCATTTTCATGAAGAAGAAGGATGGTACTCTGTGGATGTGTGTGGATTACCGCCCTCTAATGCGGTAACAGTTAAGAACAAGTATCCTTTGCCCCGCATAGATACTTTGTTCGACCAATTAACCGGTGCCAAGGTGTTCTCAAAGATTGACCTCTGATCAGGCTATCATCAGATCAAAATCAGACCACATGATATATCAAAGACAACTTTTTCTACTAGATATGGGCTGTATGAGTACCTAGTGATGTCTTTTGATCTCACCAATGCTCCTGCCTTCTTTGTGTACCTGATGAATTTAGTCTTTATGCCGGAGCTGAACAAGTTTGTGGTAGTATTCATTGATGATATCCTGATATATTCCAAGAATGATGAAGAGCATGCCCAACACCTTCGGATAGTTCATACTTGACTAAGGGAGCACAAGCTGTATGCTAAACTCAGCAAGTGCAAATTTTAGTTGGATCACATGTAGTTTTTGGGGCATGTGTTGACACCTGAAGGCATTTTAGTAGATCCCAGCAAGGGGCAAGATGTGTTGGATTGGAAGTCCCCTAAGTCTATGCACAGATTCGTTAGTTCCTTGGTCTCACTGGGTACTATCGATGTTTTATCCTAGATTTTTTCAAGATAGCTCAGCCAATGACCAAGCTGCTCTAAAAAGAAGCTAAGTTTGACTAGAGTCTAGCCTGTGAAGAAGCCTTCCAAGGTCTGAAGACATTTCTGACCACTGCTCCTATGTTGGCCCAACCAGATATTAACTGACCCTTTGATGTATATTGTGATGCCTCGAAGACGGGTCTAGGGTGTGTGCTTATGCAAGATGGGCATGTGATAGCTTATGCTTCGCACCAACTGAAAAAGCACGAGGTGAATTACCCCACTCATGACTTAGAGCTGGCTGCTATGGTCCATGCTCTGAAGATTTGGAGGCACTATCTATTGGGCAACAAAGTGCATATCTTTACAGATCACAAGAGCCTCAAGTATATTTTCACTCAGTCTGAGCTGAAAATGAGGCAAAGGAGATGGTTAGAATTGATAAAGGATTACAACTTGGAAGTCCATTATCATCTAGGAAAGGCTAATGTAATAGCTGATGCTTTGAGCCAAAAGTCACATTAGGTTAAGGAAACACCTTTGTCTTTCAACCACGCAGAGGTGTTGGCTCACATCGCCTTGACCTCAGAGTTGCTTGAGCAGATTATTCTAGAGCAAAAGCAAGACCCCAAAGAAATTCCCCATATTAGAAAATTGATGGCCGAGGGGTGTGGCCCTCACTTTAGCGTTGATGAGCATGGAGTGGTAAGGTACAAGGATAGATTGGTGGTCCCATCCAATGAGGAGCTGAAAAGGAAGATTTTGAATGAAGCTCACCATTCAAAGCTATCTATTCATCCTGGCAGCAACAAGATGTATCATGATCTGCGCCACTTGTACTGGTGGTCCAACATAAAGCAGGACATCACCCGGCACATCGCGAAGGGCGACACTTGTGGTAGAGTTAAGGCAGATCATATGCGTACCCCAGGATATCTGTAGCCCTTGCCCATTCCTGTTTGGAAGTGGGAAGATATTTCCATGTATTTTGTGGTGGGTTTGCCTTGCACCTCCAAGGGCTATGATTCTATTTGGGTCATTGTGGACCGTCTCACTAAGTCAGCTCATTTCATCCTAGTGGACACCAAATATACAGCCAAGAAGTCTGTTGAGATATACTTCGATCGGATTGTGACCCTACATGAAGTTCCCCTCACTATCATCTCTGATAGGGGATCCATTTTTGTCTCTCGCTTCTGGGAGCAACTCCAGGAGTGTCTTGGGACTAGTCTCCTTCATAGTTTAGCCTATCACCCCTAGACTGATGGCCAAACCGAGAGGGTGAACCAAGTGCTCGAGGATATGTTGAGAGCTTGTGCCATTTCTTTTCCTGAGAAGTGGGATGCCTACTTGAAGCTAGCAGAATTTTCGTACAATAATAGCTACCAAGAAAGCATCCGCATGGCACCATTTGAAGCTCTATATGGAAGAAAGTGTAGGACACCACTCAATTGGGTTGAAGTGGGAGACCGTGGATATTTTGTCCGGAATTCATCAAAGAGGCTCGAGAACAAGTCACCATTATTTGGAGTCACTTGAAGGCAGCTCAGAGCCGATAGAAAGCTTATGCGGACAAGCGAAGAAGGCTTTTGCAGTTTGAAGTTGGGGATTATGTGTATCTCAAGGTATTGCCTATGAGAGGGGTGCATCGGTTTGGTGTCCATGGCAAGCTAGCTCCCCGATATGTGGGTCCCTACAAGGTTTTGGCACAATGTGGCCTAGTGGTGTATCATCTCCGTCTCCCCGATATCTTGTCTGCGGTACATGATGTGTTTCACATCTCCTAGTTGAAGAAATGTCTACGAGTGCCTGATGAAGCTATGGAAATTGAAAGGCTTCCACTCCAGCCAGATTTGACTTATGTTGAGCACCCTGTAAAAATCCTAGATGAGAAAGAAAGAGTGACGAGGAACAGAGTGGTAAAGTTCTACAAAGTGCAATGGCAAAACCATTCAGAGGATGAGGCCACGTGGGAGCAAGAGAGTTACCTATTGAAGCATTACCCCCACCTCCTCTATGGTTCTGATAGTTAGTTGCTGTATCGAGATGTATTTTCTATCTCCTTCTCACACTAGGCACATGAAATCTCAGGTCAAGATTTTATTTTAGGGGGGTAGATTTGTAACACTCTCGATGTTATGTTGTACAGTTTTTGCTAAACCCTGCATGAGCATCAACTTGTGTGTAAATGCGTGTAATATAGAGTATAAATCAATATTCAGAGCTTAAAACGTTCAGTTGAAACATGAAACGAAGGTTATATTCCGTGTCACGTATTATCACTTAGGATTCTAAATGAATTTCTATCGGACGGAAATACTACGGAACACATTGGCGAAGCATAGTAAAATTGGTAGCCGAAACTTCGTAGGCGACGATGAAATATGTGCGGTCGAGGACGAGGTTCGCTAGCTAGCGTATCAAGTAGCTTGGAAAAAGGATTCGACGCGAAACCGTTCGAAGTTTAGTCATTTCACGTAAGTTTGAAAATGGGTCGACGAAGCCATGTTTGACAATTTTTGTAGAGCGATCGGGTTAAGAAGTGGTGAGATGTTTTGGCATGGTTGGCTAGCCCTAGGTACCCTCTTGAGTGTAGAATAGCTGGTTCGACTCTTGAATCTTTGGGTTTGAGTTTTTGAACGGCTTTAAAAAGCATGCATGCCACGGGTTGGGCCATGCAAGCGCCTAGGGCGCGATCACCGCCCTGTTCGACCTGGCACTGCTGCGCTGGCCTGCCTAGCACACTGCTGCACCAGCCGCATCGCTAATGCCACGCTTGTGTGGGCATGCCATGCGTAGGCCACCGCACTGGCCGTCCCTGCCACTGTCCTTGCCCTACTGGTCATGTCGTGTGGCTGCCCTAGCACGCTGCGTACGCTCCTGCATTGGCCACCATCGTGCCTACGCACGCACGCAACATGTGTTGGCCCTACGCTGCCGGCCAGGGTCCCTTGCCGCGTTGCTCTGGCACCCAGCACGCACACGTGCTGGGCCCGGCCATGCCTGGCTGCTCTGCCCTCCTCCAGCGCATCCCCCCGAGGCTGATGCTCACATCACGTCGCTCGCACTGTGTGCCATCCAGTTACTACTCCTGTTGACATCGACTGTGCGCGCGCGTGGGCTCATCATGCTTGCTGTGTTCTCACACTTGCACGCGAGGCCACGCTAGGAGTGCCCGTCACGTCACCTTGGAGGTCGTCGACCGACCAAGCTGCACCAAAGCCTAACCGGTGCGCTGACCCTTTTCTTTGTATCATGCATGTGTGGTGGTCGAGTGGAAGGATGGCATCGTGCCTAACCGGCCATTGTGGCGGTGGAACAAGGGAGGGGTGCCCATTGGAAATTTTGCCATCGCCGGCTGCCATAAGTCCATAGGCGTTGCCCCTACAATTGGCCTCACACACTCCACCGTTTCCCAATTAACTGTGCACACTATGAGCTTGGATAGTTAGCTATCGAGTGAAGTCACCTCGGCGTTCGTTCGGCCTATAGTGCGGTGAGGCGGGGCGTTCCCCTCTCGGCGGTCCGCCATGGCCGCTAGAGCGGGCGCATGACCAGGGCATCGTGTGGTGCTTCGTCATTGCAATTAGGCTATGCCTTATGTAATGGTTGAATTGGTGGTCTCACTCGTGTAGTGGTTTCGCCGGTGGAGTCGTGGGTCACCGGAGATGCCGTCGCCGTGCTCGCTGGGAACCAGAGTCACCCCATTTTCATGGCCGACCATCTTGCCGACGCTCGTGCCTTCACCCAGTCCATCCGTCACATGTCTGGTGAGGCCCTCTTACTCCTAGGGTAGCTAGTTGACTCAATTAGGGTCAAGGTTCGCCGACGCGCGTGGCCGTCCCCAACGGACGTGGGTAGATGTCGTTTCCGTGGCTGACATGCTTGAGTGTAGTAGCGGCTCAATTAGGACTTCTACATTGTTTAACGTAGTCCGTAGCTGGTTAAGGAGTAGCGGTGTAGGCGTTAGGCAAGGTTTATTCACTAGCATCGGTGCCACCATGGCCAAATACCGCCGTGGTGCATGGCCATGCCTCTGTGCGTCACCAACTGGCCTATTTAGTACCTCTATCGGGTGCTTTGGGTTGAGGAGTGTCACGGTGGTATGAATCAGGACCATGGAGGTGCGTGCTCGCCGGTGTTAGGCCGGGAGGGTGCGGTCTCTGTTAAGTCCGGCCAAGGACATCGCGTTGTAAATTTGAAGCAAACCAGGGGGTTAAATGCTAGAGTCAGTGAGAGAAGGGAATAGTGGAATGGACTACGTTGCTATTTGATGGGAATCTGATGGCTCTTTTGCATGATGTGGCGTGCATGGGCTATGTCACACAAGGCCGCGCCGGTGCGCTGCGCGAGTGCGCGCGCGGGAATCGGGGGTTGGGTCGGGTCGCTCGCGTGGGCCGTGAAATAGAAATCCGTTTCATCTTTCCAGTAAATTTGTTAATGCTTATTCAATTTTGTTTTCAAGCTGAACTTTGATAATTTGTAGTAAATTATGTAGTTGTCTAAAGATAGTGAAACCAATTTTGTTAGGTTCACAAAAATACCACCTACTTGTTAGTGTAGTTAGATTACAGTTAGCTATGACAATGGTAGGTTCATAAATTCGAAGTAAAGAGCTTAGTATTATGTAGATTAATATTTGTAGGAATTTTTGTGGTAAATTGGTGATAGTTATAGCTATAAAATTTTTACAGTAGGCTCTCTAGATTTTTATGTACTTGTTGTAAATTTTGTAGCCCTAGAGTAGGATGATAAATAGAGTAGCTATTATCCTTGCTTTATCATATATAGCGTAAATCAACATTAGGAGTAAGAATAACTGTAGTTGCTATAATAATGAATGTCATACTTCATACTTGTTATGGATAATAATAGATAACTTAGTACCATGGTCGATAGCACTAGCTTAGTAGTTAGACAAATGTACTTTTATTTTAAGAGTTGCTGTTGCTATATTACTAAGTATTGCATCATCATTTCATGCATGTAGATCACGAGTTGGTGGAGTTCGTGCCCGTCGATGAACAGGAGTACGACGAAGTCATTGAGGAGTACGAGGAGGAGATCCTCATGTAGGAGGGAGCCCTAGAGCCGTTTGGTGCTGACCTCACTGACCCATCGCTTGCCCAAGGCAAGCCCCGGTGCATAACCCCTATTTTATGATCGCTGAATATATATATATATATATATATATATATATATATATATATATATATATAATGTGCATTTAAGTTACAGGCATTTTATGGAAACTACATGTATAAATATATCTACCCATGAGTCCTACTAGTACATGTCGAGTAGTTGCTATGCTTAGGATATCAATAGCGTGAGTAACCTGCCGTTACTCGCAAGTAGGGATAAATATGATCACTCATGATAAAATGGTGGAAAGAAAAAATGGTGACCGGACAGGGATATGGTTTGGGTACTGGTGGGTGTAAGGAGTTGTGTCCTGCGGCCAATAGGGTATAGCTCGGTTACACTTTTTCCCTATATGTGTCGATTAAGGTCCGGTCGTTGCATAAGTCTTGAGGCAAGTCACAGATCTATTATCCCGAGCACATACTTGTGTATGGGCGTAGGGAAGACTCGTTGCTCTCTTGTCGTGGATCCGGCTCTTTCTGGACCGACTGATTGGAGGTAGGGTGGTGGAGGTCCTTGCACCGCACTGAGTCCGGGACTCAGGAGTGGGGACTTGGAGTCCAAGTTTGGACGGGGACCTAGACACCCACGACATGAGGGTGATGGGTTAGTCCGGCTTGTGCCTAGGGTACAAGCGGGGCATGTGTTTTCAGGGTACCTAGCTGGGGGCATTGATTCATGAATCGCCGGGCAATCCAGCCCGGCTTGTTTTTGGGTCTAGCACCGTAGTAAGAACTAAAAGATTAAAGGTGATGAGATGGAACTGATTGCTCAACTCTTGCTTGAAAGTAGAACAAGTGCTTATATAGACTGGATAGATAATAACTTAATACGACTGATAATAATAACATAAATAAGGACTCACTATTAGTATTGCTTTCTACTAAAAGAAAACCAGCAAACCATAAAGCTTATCATATTTCTTGGAGTCAGGAAATTATTCCCACTAGTCGGATAAGTCTTGCCAGTACATTGTGTACTTAGGGTTTATTTACCCATGCTGCAGGTGATGCATGAGAAGTACCCTTGTGTGGATGATTCTTCTAGTGGGCTCAGACAGATCCTCGTTCTTATCGCTAGATATTTATTTTAAATTCCGTTGTTTATCATTCCGCACTCTGACATTTGGTATTGTAATAATATAATTTTAAGAAACTCTGATGTATAAAATGGACAAGTATTATAACTCGTTCTCATTATTGGATCCTTGGGAAAAATGTGGATCTTTTGGGTTCTCTCGTGGGGTGTGCCCGACAAATACCGTCCACGGTAGCTTGCTTTCGGGGTGCTTAGTGTCTAGTGGAAGATGAGCACCTCCGTAAGCGTGTTATTTCGGGCGGTTCTGCCACACTATGGTGGTACACAGCATAGTCCTGAAGGAAGAGCTTCATCTCTGACATTGTATTGAGTATCATCCTCTTCCTAAGGGTTTCTTTCTCATGGTCATACAATGATTTCCTACACATCTGGAGACCGGTGTCACAAACTGCCATATCCGTCATGTTGACATCTCTATAGTTCAGAACGCCCCTGAAAGGTACGTTCATCGACCTTAGTTGCTCAAGCTCAGTCACTGTGTAAGGTGGTGGTGAAACATACGGCCGCGCTTCGCTAATTCTAGCCCATGAATCATAGGGGGTATCATCTGCTGCCAAGTCTGTGACTAGTCTACCATAAGCCTGGATACCATGCAAAACCTCAGTTGGTACTGGTAATGGCATAGTATGAATCGGTACTGGCATGGCATCAACCGGTGTTGGCATAGCATCTGTACCTCTTTGGTCATCATCAGAATTTGCTAACTACATCACCGATCATGTCCTCCTCCTCCTGCTCCTCCTCTTCCTGTTCGAACTCATTCACATCAAAGTCATTGCTTATACAGTCTACTATAGTTGAATGAAACTGCTCCTGCGTCAACTGACCGTCCAAATCCATGTTATCCTGAGTTGCTTTTCCTTCGACCCCTAATTCTTGTTCATTGCCTCCAACACCATCAATGGACGGGCCGTCCTGAACACCCTGCATCCTGTACATATTCTCCACTACCACCTTAGTCATGGGCATATTAGAACCTTGGAGCACCCTAGTGTAGCGGGACCAGTGAGCAGGGTCGCGCAAGGGCATGAGGACATAGTGTGCCCTAGTCTTCCTAGTATCAAACCTCTCCTTCAGTGTGAAATCACCGCCAAACTTTGCATTCAAATGGACACAAATGTCGTTGAAGCTAGGAGGTTCATCAAACCATTCTAATTCTTCTTCCATATCCTAAAACATACCATCTTCTCTCCTAACACTTCCTCCATATAAAACTCTAACACAACAATCTATCTGCAAAAGCATTTCAAGAAGCTTCATCAAGTCGTCGAAATCGTCGTATGTAATGTCCATAGTAATATTAATACCTATTCAGCTATTCTAACTATAACTATACTAACTAATCTAATATTAACATCTATACAAGGCTAACTACAACAACTAACTAGACTAAATCCAATGTATAACTAGACTCACTAACTGTATTAACTAAACTACCTAACTTTACTATCTATACTAACTTACTATATTACCTATACTAACTAAACTAACTAACTATACTTTACTAATTATACTAACTTTATTTATTTTACTAACTTACTATACTAACAATGTCGATTCAACCAACAAATACACTAGGGGAGTACCTCGTGGTAGCGGCGCTCGTCCTCATGGCGGTGGTGCGCTAGACTGGGCCGGGAAATGCAGGTGGAGGCCTCGGCGGGCGCGGCGGGCAGCCGTCGTGTGTGGCCGGAGGGGGTGGTGCGCCGGCGTGCGGGCGCGGCGGCTGCACCGGGCGGCCGGCGGCCGTGCCGTGCCGACGTTCGTGGCGCGGCGGCCGGCGTGCTCGGTAGCGGGCTGGCGCGGGCGGACGCGGGCGCGGTGGCCAGGCGCGGGCGGGCGCGAGCAGGCGGGCTTGCTGCTCGGGTAGGTGGGACTAGCCGTGGGGCTTTTATTCGGCTCTGCCGCGTCAACGGTTAGCCTTTCCGGTCATCGCCATGTCAGTCTCCTACAGCGCCACCATGCATGGCGCGGCACAGGCTTTTGGCCACGCCATGGCAATAGGCGCGGCCAAAAGTGTTAGTTTTGAAGAAAAAAATAGTGTTAGATTTAAAATTAGTTTAAAAAAAGTGTTAAAATAAAAAAAATCTTATTCAACAAGTCCAGGAACTCGTTTTTTCATCAACGATGGCTAAATAGTTCGTAAATCTATATCTGTATATCTACTCAATAAGCTGAAACCACTACGTAATTAATTGCTATAAAGCTACAACCATGTTGAGCCGGATAATCTCAATTTAACAGCCATGCAATCATATGCTCCAAGTTAAATCTGGACGTTCATCTAAACCTCCACTTCTCTTGCCAAGCCACAACACATTTAACCACATCATAAGTGAACAATGTTGAGTGGCACTTCTGTTGGATGTGATAAGTAGTTGAAATCAATGCACAATGCATCATTGATTTTTAGGGCATTGCAATAGTCGCTGTCATCATGAACTTATATTGGTCTTGATTCACTCATACAACACTCGAATTGAATTGCATTTACAACATCTTCCTTCATAGAGAGATCATTTAAAATTACTTTAAAGTCTCTACAGCAACAGCAACACGAGGAGATATCACCTAGTTAAGATTGATAATTGGCCACTTGTTTCTAAGTGTAATATATTCTTTGTAACTCATTTACAATTTAGGATCAGTCGACTCTAGGTACTCATGAATGGTTCGTATTAAAAAGGAAAAAAGTCCAAATTACCCCCCAAACACTAACGTTGCCATAGTTTTCCAATGTTCCATAGAGCGTAATTGATGCATGCTTTAGCTATGTATGTATGTAATGAGTAATGACGATACAGAATCACATCCGGATGTAGATGAACCTCCCAACTATGTTTAGTCCTTAGCTGCTAGCAATTAATCGATCTATGTTTCTTACTTTCTTGACACTTGGTTGTATGATGCTTCATTATAAGGTTATCAATCATGACCTTCATCCTTAAAAACATATGCCAATCCATCCCTTGCACTGCCTCCTGCGATTTCTTTCGCGTTTTTCAAAGGGTGGTTTCTCTACCTTCTCCCGCACTGCATGCAAACACTCTCAGGTTGCACGGCCCGTACCGTCCACATGTCAATGCTTGTTCTCAAGATTTAAATGAATTGTCAAAAATGAATTTGGTTATGCATATTGAGCATCAATCGCGAATTTGATTAGAAATTACTATGTCAATTTTGCAACATTTAAATGCTACTTCTGTCGGGTACCTTAGAACAGGGTACCCCAAGCAAACATCAAATGGGTCACTAAAGTCCCATCTAAAAAATAAAGCTAGAAGGTAAGCCGTGGGCCCCTCACCTGCCACGACCGAGCCCACTGGGTCCTCCTCCTCCTCGCCTAGAGCCTCGAGCAGGAGGTCTCGGCATCCTGACACAAATTCCGCCTCGCGCGAGGC
Source organism: Miscanthus floridulus (assembly GCF_019320115.1). Classification (NCBI taxonomy): domain Eukaryota; kingdom Viridiplantae; phylum Streptophyta; class Magnoliopsida; order Poales; family Poaceae; genus Miscanthus; species Miscanthus floridulus. The sequence goes on from NC_089580.1 coordinate 189,343,376, forward strand.
TCTCCAGGGGAGGCCTCGACAGGGAATGCCGTCTCCGCCTCGCCCGAGGCTCTCCACGGAAGGCCTCGGCAGGGGGTGCATTCTCCGTATCGCGCGAGGCGTCTCGCGCAAGGCCTCGGCAAGGAGCCCAATCTCCGTCTCGCGCGAGGCCTCATTCTCCGTGTCACTCGAGGCCGGGTCGTCCGCAGCCCGTCACCCCCCGCCTTGACCGACCCTCCAGACAGCGCGTCATGTCTCATTAATGCTTCAACCACTCCCACAATCTCAGCCGGACGATGGCTCAACGCCACAGAATGGCCGACGGGACCCGAGGTCGTATCAGCGCCATACCGGCCGAGACAGGGCACGGCGGGGATTACCGGCCACTGTGTCCTAACGCTGTGTCCACGATCAGCGCCATACTGGCTGGGACAGGGTACGGCGGGGATTACCGGCCACTGTGTCCTAACGCTGTGCCCACGATCAGCCGCCCACTCGAGGCCTCGGCACTGTACACCAAGGTCTCGGCGATCTTGGGGTTCACGCCTGCCGAGACCCCTCCACCACAGTGCAGCCTCGGCACCGACCAAGTCCCGGCCTCGCGCACAGTCCGTCCACAGTGGCTTGCACGTTCACTGCCGCACCCACTCCGAGGCAGTCCCGGGGCTCCCACGACGCACAGGATCTGATGTGACGACCACGTCGCCCTAGTGCTCCAAGGACGGACCACTCCGACGACCACGCCGCCACAGGAATAGGCTACAGGGCCCGGACACGCCGCCTCTGTTCACACGACACCGTATAGTTAGCTCATGTACCATCCTTGTCCTCCCTTCAGGCTATAAAAGGAGAGGACTTGGGCCGTTTTAGGGGGACGAAGGAGGACACCTTGTAACACACACATACGCGCACATCCCTGCCGCCTGAGAGCAACGCCTCAAGCGGCCCGCACGACACCTTGCCGAGACCTGGGACCAGCTCCCTCTCTCCCTTAGCTTGTAACCCCCTACTACGAGCACTTCGGCGCAAGGAATACAAGATCGACCTCTCAGACTGGACGTAGGGCCTCGATTGCCTGAACAAGTATAAACCTTGTGTCTCTTTGCATCGCCATCTAGAATTAGGAGCACGCAGAACAAATTCACTGGTTGGTTGGGGACCCCCCGGTCCGAAACACCAACAGTTGACGCGCCAGGTAGGGGCCTCTGCGTGTCAGTTTCATCATCCCAGCAGGTTCCGGATGGCAGACCCCGTACGACCATTGCGTCTCGGCACCGTGGTTTGGTTCGGGAGCCTAGAGTTCATGTCTCTAGGGCATGAGTACGACATGGTACTCCTCACTCTTCAAGCCCCACCGTCCGACGATGAAGTTACGCACCGGCAGCCCAGGCGCAGGCGGCGCCCGGGCGGCCACTCTCGCCACGCTCGCCAGGCACGACGCGAGCAAGACCACCCCGACGCTACGCGAATCCAGGGTGGTGCACCACTCCCCACCGATATCCAACGACCAGCTATTGGCATAGGGTCCCTGGCTGGGGACCTGTCTAGCCTCAGCTTGGACAAAGGAAAATCGCCGGTGGCACGCGGCGATACCTAATCGTCAAGCTCCGCTCCACCACTCCCTGAAGAACCGACCCCAGCGGGGCAGAATCTGGCGACGGCACCATCCCCGTACCCCTTTGGGTTGAGAAATGTAGCCGCCTCTTACGCCTACGCTTACACTGCCGCTCACGAGCATCCCTCGGAACGCCGCCAGCGCTTCGCTCTCGACCTCAGCACCCACGCCGACTCCTCGGATGAGGACGAGGCATGGCCTGGAGTGGATTTCTCTGGACTCCACGACCCTAGGGCTTTGCGCCAGTTCTTGGCCGCAAGCGACTACTGCTTCGGCTGCTCCGACTCCGACGACGAAGGCACCTACGACCCCACTCGCGAGTGTTTTCACGTCGGGCTCGGGATGCCGAGGGCGGGCGAAGAGGATGAGGGGGTAGGTAGCCATTCCCCGCTTCACCCAGGTGCGGGCGCCGCCACACCTCCACGTGCTGTCCTGCCGGCCGCACGAAATGAGAACGTCGCTCTTGTGCGACCTCAGCGCCCAGACCTAGAACAGCTCTGTGAGCTCCAGGCCAAGGTCGAACAAGACCAACTCCTTCTGCAGCAGCTTCAAGACTCTCTCGAATAGGAACAGCGAGGTCGCGGTGAAGGCGGGGGGGGGGCGACGGAGGGCCCGCGATGTGCATCACCGCATCCATGACGACAAAGAGAGTGAGCAACCCCCAGTCTTCAATCGCGCTAGCCAGAACATAGCGGCCGCGGCAATGCTGGTCCGCGCAATGCCCGAGCCTTCTACCATGGAGGGGTGGCGGGTCCACGGCGAGCTCCAGGATCTCCTAGAGACCACCACAGTTTAGCAGGCCGAAAGTTCCGCCTCCCGACGACACGGGGGTGCCTCGAACCTGCCCACGGCACCGCCTCGGCAGGACAGGGAAGCCCCGGCTCGTCCCGAGCCCGACCAAGCGCCGATAGCCCATAGGGTCCCTGTGCTTCTAGACCGCCTCGGCAATCGACGCGAGGTACTGGGAGACCATGAGGTGGTTAGCAGGCGACGATGCCACGACAACGAGGGGCCCGCTCGGGGCTACCACCCACACCGAGGCGGTCGCTATGATAGCGGGGAAGACCGTAGTCCTTCCCCTGAACCTCTAGGCCCCCGGGTCTTCAGTAGGGCTATCCGCGCTGCTCTTTTCCCCGCCCGGTTCCGGCAACTAGCCAATCTCATGAAGTACAGCGGCGAGACCAACCCTGAACTCTGGCTTGCCGATACCGCCTGGCCTGCAAGCTAGGTGGCACGGACGATGACCTGCTCATCATCCGCAACCTCCCCTTGCTCTTGTCAGACTCAGCGCGAGCCTGGCTCGAGCACCTTCCTCCCTCGCAAATCCACGACTAGCGCGACTTGGTTAGGGTCTTCATCGGGAACTTCCAGGGCACATACGTGCGCCCTAGGAACTCCTAGGATCTTAAGAGCTATCGCCAGAAGCTGGACGAGTCTCTCCAAGACTTCATCCGGTGCTTCTCCAAACAGTGCACCGAGTTGCCCAGCGTCGGCGACTCGGAGATCGTCCAGGCTTTCCTCTCCGGCACCACTTGTCGGGACTTGGTTTGAGAGTTAGGTCGGAACATGCCGCGCTCTGCTGCCGCGCTCCTCGACATCGCCACCAGCTTCGCCTCGGGCGAAGAGGCTATTGGAGCCATCTTCCCCGACACCGACACCAAGGGTAAGCGAAGGGATGAGGCCCCCGAGGCCTCAGCCTCCCACCTCCCCAAGAGAAAGAAAAAGGGGTGCCTGGGGAAGCAGGAGGTCCTGGAGGCTGATCTGGTCGCGGCCGCAGAACGCAAGAACCCCCGAGGCTTCAAAGGCCCTAGGCCCTTCGACAACATGCTCAAGAAACCCTGCCCTTACCACTAGGGCTCGGTCAAGCACGCTCTCGAGGATTGCACCATGCTACGGCGTTACTACGCCAGGCTCGGGCTCGCCGACGACGACGCCAAGCAGAAGGGCACCGGCGACTGGGACGAGGACAAGGACGACGGGTTCCCCGAGGTACGCAATGCCTTCATGATCTTTGGTGGGCCCTCGACGTGCCTTACGGCACGGCAGCACAAAAGGGAGCGCCGAGAAGTCTTCTCGGTCAAAGTGGCCACCCCCCAGTACCTCGACTGGTCTCAAGAGGCGATCACCTTCGATCGAGATGACCACCTTGACCATGTTCCAAATCCTGGGCAGTACCCACTGGTTGTCGACCCGATCATCAGCAACACCCGACTCTCCAAGGTGTTGATGGACGGAGGCAGCGGCCTCAACATCCTCTACGCCAACAACCTGGAGCTCTTGGAGATCGACCGGTCGAGGCTCCGAGGTGACGTCGCACCCTTCCACATCATCGTGCCAGGGAAGCGCACGCGACCCCTTGGGCACATCGACCTTCCTGTCTGCTTCGGCACCCCCTCCAACTACCGCAAGGAAGTCCTCACCTTCGAGGTAGTCGGGTTCGGGGGAGCCTACCATGCCATTCTGGGGCGGCCGTGCTATGCCAAGTTTATGGCAGTGCCCAACTATACCTACCTCAAGCTTAAGATGCCAGGCCCTAGCGGTGTCATCACGATTGAGTCCACGTACGAACATGCATACGACTGCGACGTTGAATGCATCGAGTACGCCGAGGCTCTTGCGGAGGCCGAGACCCTCATCGCCCACCTTGACCAACTCAGTGGCGAGGTGCCTGACTCCAAGCGTCGCGCGGGGGCGTTCGAGCCCGCGGAAACCATCAAACTCATCCCGGTCGACCCCGCCTGCCCCGACGACCGAGCGCTGAGGATCAGCGCCACCCTCGACATCAAATAGGAAGCCGTGCTCGTCAACTTTCTCCGTGTGAACGCCGACATATTCGCATGGAGTCCCTCGGACATGTCGGGCATACCAAGGGAAGTCACCGAGCATTATAGATGGCCACCGGGCCGTGCCGTGCCTATGGCGTCGTGCCTCACCGGGCCACCGGGCCGGCCGTGCCGTGCCTATGGCGTGCTCGTGCCTGGCCTCCAGCCCAAGGCACGGCCCGTGGGCCGTTTGGCCGTGCCGTGCCGCCAGTTGGGCCATGCCGTGCCGTGCCGGCCCGGCTCCCGTGTCCTGCCGCTCGCTGTCCTGGCAGCTGGGGCTATAATTCTGACCTTGAATGTTCTGCTTCTGGTAAGGCTTTTTTCTTCTACACTCAGACACGGTCACACATGCACATGACTGTTGGAGATTCAATTGCCTTTGTGCTAATCAAAATGCCTTCCTAGAAGTTCTACAATTATTTATTCAATCATTTTTCAGGGTGGACACATCATCTTCTTCCAAAGCCTGAGTCTTCTTGGCTATTGCCTGTTTCCACTAGATGTTGGTGCTCTAGTTTGCAGCGGCAGATCATGGAGATGTACGTGAAGTCGTTGGGGCACCGGGCCGCCACCGGGCCGCCTCTTTGCACCGGGCCATGCCCGTGCCGTGCCACGGGCCGGGGTGGCGGCCCAGGCATGGCCTGGTGCCTCGGGCCGTGCCGTGCCCGTGCCGTGCCAAAACGATGGGCCACGGGCCGGGCCGGCGGGCCGCGGGCTGCATGGCCAACTATACCGAGCATGCCTTGGACATCCGGGCCGGATCTAGACCTACGAAGCAATGCCTGCGTCGCTTCGACGAGGAAAAGCGTAGGGCCATCGGTGGGGAGATACAGAAACTCTTGGCGGCCGGGTTCATCAGGGAAGTGTCCCACCCAGAGTGGTTAGCTAACCCCGTGTTAGTCAAGAAGAAAAATGGGAAATGGAGGATGTGCGTAGACTACATCGATTTGAACAAAGCCTGTTCGAAAGTCCCCTTTCCATTACCCCGAATCGATCAAATCATCGATTCCACTGCAGGGTGCAAGGCCCTGTCTTTTCTTGATGCATACTCTGGTTACCATCAAATCAAGATGAAAGAGTCTGACCAGCTCACGACTTCTTTCATCACACCATTCGGTATGTACTGCTACGTGACGATGCCCTTCGGCCTCAGAAATGCAGGTGCCACGTACCAGCGATGCATGACCCAGGTCTTTGGCGACAACATTGGGTGGACCGTCGAGGCCTACGTAGACGACATCATGGTCAAGACCAGAAAGGCCGAGGGTCTCGTCGACGACTTGAGGATAACCTTCAAATGCCTTAGAGAGAAGGGCATCAAGCTCAATCCCGAGAAGTGTGTGTTCGGGGTCCCCCGAGGCATGCTCTTGGGATTCATAGTCTCGGAACGCGGCATTGAAGCCAACCCAGAGAAGGTCTCGGCCATAACCAGCATGGGACCAATCAGGGACCTCAAGGGAGTACAGAGGGTCATGGGATGCCTTGTGGCCCTGAGCCGCTTCATCTCGCGCCTCGACGAAAAAGGTTTGCCTCTGTACCGACTCTTGAGAAAATCCAAGCGTTTTTCTTGGACTCCCGAGGCCGAAGAAGCCCTCGATAGACTCAAAGCACTGCTCATGAATCCTCCCATCCTAATACCCCCGGCCATGGATGAGACCCTCTTACTCTATGTCGCCGCAATGACCCAAGTGGTCAGCGCTGCTGTAGTGGTAGAGAGGTAGGAAGAGGGGCATACTCTGCCCACCCAACGACCTATTTATTTCATCAATGAGGTGCTCTTCGAGACCAAAGCACGCTACCCCCACATCCAGAAGCTGGTCTACGCCGTGGTCTTGGCCTGGTGCAAACTACGTCACTACTTCGAGTCGCACCCAGTGACTGTGGTATCATCTTTCCCCCTGGGTGAGATAGTTCATAACCGGGAGGCCTCGGGCAGGATAGCCAAATGGGCTGTCAAGCTTATGGGGGAAACCTTGACCTTTGCGCCTCGAAAAGCGATCAAGTCTTAGGTCTTGGCCGATTTCGTGGCTGAATGGACAGATACCCAACTGCCACCTGCTCAAATTCAGACGGAGTGCTGGACCATGTACTTCGATGGATCCCTGATGAAGACCAGGGCAGGCGTGGGTTTGCTCTTCATCTCGCCCCTCGGAGTACACATGCGCTACATGGTGCGGCTCCATTTCGCCGCCTCCAACAACACGGCAGAGTACGAGGCCCTCATCAATGGCTTGCAAGTCGCCATCGAACTTGGGGCACGATGCCTCGACATCTGAGGTGATTCGAGGCTCGTCATAGATCAGGTGATGAAGGAGTCAAATTGTCTTGACCCCAAAATAGAGGCTTACTGCAAATTGGTACGTCGCCTAGAAGACAAGTTCGATGGCCTCGAACTAAACCACGTCGCCTGGAAATACAATGAGGCCGCCGATGAGCTGGCAAAGATGGCCTCGGCGCGGGCCCCGGTCCCCCCGAACATCTTTGCCAGAGACCTCCACAAACCTTCCATTGGCTACACCTCGGCAACAGAGGAGGGCCCACCTATGGAACCCACGGCAAAGCTCGATGCCCCCTCTGCTGCCGAGACCCCCTCGACCGAGCCCGAGGTCATGGAAGTCAACGCCGAGCCTCCGCAGACCGATCAAGACACGGATTGGCGAGTCCCGTTCCTTGATTGGCTTGATTGGGGGGAGCTTCCTGATGACAGAACCGAAGCGCGATGGCTTGCGCGCCGAGCCAAGACCTACGCCCTCTACAATGACGAATTGTACAGGCGAAGTCCCTCAGGTGTCCTCCAACGGTGTATCAGTGCCGAGGCGGGCCAAGCCCTGCTTTGGGACTTACACGCAGGCGCCTGCGGGCACCATGCGGCGCCTCGGACGCTTGTAGGGAACGCTTTCCGCCAAGGGTTCTACTGGCTGACGGCAGTCGCCGACGCTACCAAGCTAGTACGCTCTTGCGAAGGATGCCAGTACTATGCCCGACAGACACATCTCCCGGCCCTGGCCCTGCAAACCATCCCCATCACGTGGCTGTTCGCCGTGTGGGGGCTCAACATGGTCGGGCCTCTGCAGAAGGCCCCCGGGGCTTCACCCATCTATTGGTATCAATCGACAAGTTCTCCAAATGGATCGAGGCTCGGCCGATCAATCGAATCAAATCCAAGCAGGCAGTGCTGTTCTTCACTGACATTATCCACAGGTTTGGGGTCCCCAACACCATCATCACCGACAATGGGACGCAGTTCACTGGCAAAAAGTTCCTGACATTTTGCGACGACCACCACATCCGTGTGGCCTGGTCGGCCGTAGGACACCCAAGGACCAACGGCCAAGTAGAGCATGCCAATGGCATGATCCTACAAGGCCTCAAGCTAAGGATTCACAACCGGTTGAAAAAGTTTGGCAAGAAATGGCTCGCCGAACTCTCGTCGGTCATCTAGAGCCTGAGGAACACTCCAAGCCGAGCCACGGGATTCACGCCTTTCTTCCTAGTCTATGGGGCTGAGGCCATCCTCCCCACCGACTTGGAATATGGTTCCCTGAGGCTGCAAGCCTATAACGAACAAAGTAACCGCACCATCCGAGAGGACGCCCTTGATCAACTGGAGGAAGCCCGAGACGTCGCGCTACTACACTCGGCCAAATACCAGCAGAGCCTGCGGCGCTATCAGGCCCGACACGTCCGAGGCCGAGACTTGAAGGTAGGCGACCTGGTGTTGAGGCTGGCATAGAGCAACAAGGGTCGCCACAAGCTGACCCCGCAATGGGAAGGACCGTACATCATCGCCCAAGTGCTGAAGCCCGGGACCTACAAGCTGGCCAACGAGAAGGGCGAAGTCTTCACCAACGCTTGGAACATAGAATAGCTATGTCGCTTTTATCCCTAAAATTCCAAGCATTGTATATGTCGTTTCTTGAAATACAATTAAAAAGCGTTCTTTAGTTGGTCTAACTTTTCGAGAAACCCCCCGAGCACATCGTAGGCCTCGGCAATACAGTAACACGGCAAGGGAGACTCGGTTCTGCCTTGGCAGAACCAAGCCTCCCTTGGGGGCTAGATAGGGGACCCCCCTAGGTGTCCCCTAGGTCCCACGCACCATTCTTTAGTTGTTTTTCGCAAAAATTCCTACGCCAAATCCCTAGCAGGCTCTAACGAATCAGTTGTAAAAAATCCTCGGACCAAGGTCTGTTTCTTAAGCAAGAGGCCGGTAGAGTCGCGAGACGGCCTATGCCTCCGGGCTACGGCACTCCCTCACTACCTCTCGCTCAAGGAACGGCTTAGGCCCCAAGGGGGTGTTTTGCAAATGAAATCCGATCAGGAGCAACAGAGGGCAGAGGCTTGGAAACATAAGAAAACAACTAAGAAACACAAATACTTCAAAAACAAAGGCCTCGACGGCCACAAGCGTTACGATACAAAAAATAACTCCTATTCTATTTTTACATAAGCCCCCAGGGCCCAGATCAAGGCTTAGGGCCTTCAGCACTGGCAGATGGGAGGGGAGGAACCACCTCCTCTTCGAAGAGCGTCGCCAGCACCGTGCCAGGGCCTTCCGCTGCCTCCATCAGCTTCATGACCACCGCGTCGGCCTCCTCGTCATCATCAGGCAGAACATAGCCATCACTGATGGCCGGAAGGTCAACGCCAAGGTAGTGAGAGGAGATGACGGCCAACGCCTGCTTGACACCTGTGTGCAGCGCCCCTCGGAGCCGCTCGCGCATCTGGCTGCTCAGCGCAATCAAGCGGCTCCCAAGGGAGCTGCCTGACTGAACCCCCTCGACCTCCAAGGCCTCGCAGGCGGAAAGGGTAGCACGTTTCAGCGCCTCGTGCTCCCCGATCTCGGTCTTGAGCACCATCTGCATCGCGCTGGAAGCCTCGGTGGCCTGAATGATCTCCGCCTCTGACTCTGCACCGCGGAAAATGGAATGAGGTCGAGCGAGAGAAAGAACAACCTAAGTTAGGGACGGAAGCCCACGGAACTCACCCTTGGCCTTCTGCTCCTAGCGTCAGGTCTTGGCCTGACAGGCCTCGGCCTTCTCCTTCAACCGCTGGGCCTCGACCCGAGAGGCCTCGGCCGCCCTAGAAGCTTCACTTCCTAGCTCTACGTCATACAAGGAAGTCAGGGAGCGAACATAAGGAAAAGGAAACAAAACAAGGAGACTAGAACTCACCCTCGACCGTCCCCTTCAAAACCACAACCTCGATTTGCGAGGCCTCAACCGCAGCAAGGGCCTCATTCAGAGTGCCTTTTGTCAGCCGGTGTGCACTCTCCTCTGCCCCCAGCTGCCCGGCAAGGGCCTTGCCCGAGGCCGTCGCTTCTTTGGCCCAGGACCTGAAGGCATCCCGATCACTGACTGTGCGGGTGAGCTCCTCCTCTAGCTCCTTGACCCGCACCACCAAAGGGGTGAGCTGCGTTTGGGCCATGGCCGCCTCGACCTTCGCATTGGCACAATGAAGGCGGAGGTCCTCCACCTCCGCGCTTCGCGCCGATAGAAGCTCGTTAGCGTCGGCAAGAAGGCCCTTCTACCGCTGAAGCTGGTCCCAGATGCCTCTCTCCCGCCGGAGAAAGACCAACTTCCCAAGGGACTGGGTCTCGAGCTCCTAAGGAAGTAGAACAGAGGTCGTCGATTGCAACAAAACCGAGAAAAGAACGACGTCATGTGAAAAAGGAAAACGCAAACCTGGGCGACTCCAGGCAGTTCGTCGGCCACCACGGACAAGGCCGTCCGCAGCGACCGCTCTGCCAGCTGGCGGTATTGCTCGAAGGTGCCCCAGCGCCCACCCTCGGCTGTGTCCTTGAGGGCGAACAGAGGCTCCCCCTTAGGGTCATCCCGGCTCCGCCATGGTACCCGTGGGTGGTCCCACCCACAAGGCTCGGGTCGCGCCCGCACGAGGGCCGAACTTCCCTCGTCCAAGATCGGCGTCGGCTGTTCCACGGCACCGGCATCCTCGGCGTCGACCACCTCCCGTGCCCGGGAGGTATCGTCGGAAGAGATCGGGTAGACCTCCACCTCTCGGGCGCCCTCTCGCAACAACGGCAGCCCCTGAGCCAAGGGCGCCACCAAGGCCTCCGCCGCCTTCATCTCCGCCTCCTAGACGGACGGCCCCACCGCCATTACGACGGCCTTGGTAGCCTCGGGGGCTCCAGCCCCCGCCATCATGGCAGGATGCAGAAACACCGGCCGTGGCCACCGCGGCCTCGGCGGTCTTGGGTGCCCTGTCCTCCGTCGCCTCAGCCTCGGAGACCTCGGGGGCCTCGGCAACCAAGGGCACGCCGGCCCCATCCGACTCGTGAGCCTCACCCCCACGGGACGGGAGTGATCCCTCTCTCGTCGGTGTAGGGGCCGCCTCGGCAGCCCCTCCTTGGGCGGCCGGTTCTTTTAGGTCGACCCTCGCCAATGCCGCGCCGCGGTGGATGGCGGCTTGTGCCTCCACCACCTAGTGGGTGGAGGAGCCGGGGCTCGCCTTAAGCGCCTTAAGGGGCGCCAAGGGAAGGTCGTCCGCAGGCCGCTTCCGACTAAGGAAAATTAACCAACAGGGTCAGCGCGAGACCAAAAAAAAGCGAACGGAAGGCACTATGACCCTGCCAAAAATACACTTACTTTGAACAGGGCGACAACCGCTTCGCCACGGCAAACCTCATCCGCAACGGCGGAGGCGGTGGCAGAGGCGTCGCCTCCGTATCCATCGGCGCCGGTCGGTCCTCAGTGGACCCCGGCGCCCCTTCGGTCCTCTGCAGGGGCGGTGGCGTCGCCTCCACTGCCACCTGCTCCACCACGGCCACCGAGCCTACCGGGCTGATGGCGCGTTTGCCTAATGCCCGCGCCTCGGGCGTGTCGGCCTCGGCCCTGGAGCGGGCAACCACCGGCCCCGGGTCCGCTTCTCCTCCCCTCCCGGGGGTGCCGGGTTGCTTGCCGACACCCCGGGCGCCACCTCCACGACATCAGGAAGGTGGTCCAGGGGACCTCGCCCTCCCTCGCCCTTGTTGTTCCTGTCTGAGGCCTCCGTCGACAACGACGTCGACGGGGATTCCTCCAATGGGAGACCATCCTTTCGTTGTTGACGGCGGTGCTTATCCAGCTCCTCGTGCGCGAGGATGTGCTTCATGCGCTTCGCCGCCTTGGCATCCTTTCGCCTCTTCTGCGCATCGGCGTGAGCGCGGTTGATCGCCCGCCGCCCCGCGTCCTCGGGAACAGGCGGTAGAGAGGAGCGCACGTCCCTCATCCCCTGAAGGAACGACAAACGCGCATAAGGGAACAAGGGGTAAGGGGAGACTGAGGAGGCTCAGAGGCTACAGCAACACATGACTTACCAGTGATAGGAACCCCCGCGACGGTCGCATCGCGAAGGGGGTCAAGTTGCCGCCCTTCAACTTCGCCTCTACCGTCTCCCCCACCCGATGAAGAATTTCCTCATCGGAAAGGGCGGAGGAGGACATCCGGGTGCCCTCAATGGGCTCACCCGGCTTCATCTCGAACAGCCGCCGCCACCGAGCCATCAGCGGCAGCACCCTCCGGCGGTGGAAGGTGGCCATGACCACAGCCACGGTGAGGCCATGACCCCGCAGCCTCGCCAGCCCCTCCAGGAGCGGCTCCAGCTTGGGCTGGTCGACCTTCGGGACACCCCACTTCCATTTCTCTAGGCAACTCCCCACAATCTGCCCAGTGTAGGGGGGAAGCCCTCTGTCGTCGTTGCAGAGGTAAAACCAACTCGTGTACCACCGACGGTTGGAGGATGCGAGTTGGGCCGGGATGTAGAGGTGAAGGTGGTCCTGACGCACTTGGAGAGTGCAGCCTCCGGCCCTCGTCGCCTTCCTCTTCCCTGACGTACCCGTCGGCTTGGTAGTATGTCCCGCCCGGAACAGATGGAGCCACAACTCCCAATGGGGAGTGATCCCTAAATACCCCTCGCAGATGGCAACAAAGATAGCCGCCTGAGCGATGGAGTTGGGATTAAAATTGTGGAGCTCCACGCCGTAGTAGTGCGGGAGCGCCCGCATGAAACGGTCCACCGGGACACCGAGGCCGCGCTCGTGGAAGGAGACGAAGCTCACGACGTAGCCGTCGTGAGGCCTCGGCTCTGGCTCGCCGTACAGAGCAATCCACTCTGGCCTAGTGGGGTCTATCACCGGGCGGAGGAGTCCACCGTCGACAAGCGACTGGAGCATCTCCTCGGTGACGTCTGATGGATCCCAGGGGTCCGCCTCGACAACAACGATGTCGCCGGCCATGGGTGCGATGGAGGAATCAGGTGCGGCGGTGAGTTTTTTCTCTCCCTCCCACGCTCTCGCTTTTTTCTCGCTTTCTCCCTAGGCTCGCTCTTCTCTCCTCTTCTTCCCGGCACCCGCTGCTCTAGCGATGGCTCGACGGAGGCGGTACTAATGCAGGCAAGGTAAGACGAGGAGGGGCAAGACTCCTCGGGTATTTATGCAGGGAGGAGGCGAAACGAACGGGCGATGAAATCGGGGAGGTTTTCCCCCCGATCCGGTGTGGTTAACCACGAGCCGATCTTGCCGGCCCACGTGCCCACGTCTCCCGGATTAAATGCGAGGACAGTTATGTCCCATCGACCTCGCCACGCTCGGCCACTATGGCAGCAGGCGTCATTTCGACTCCCCATGAAACTGCCTCAAAAGGCACGCCGCCCATGCCGAGCCAATAGGGAAGATATTCCCTGCGGCCTATTCCTTTCGTATGAAGGAACCAGGCTCTGAACCTATTACGATCCAGGGGTTCGAAGGCTGGGCCCCAAAGGGTTTCGACAGCCGCCCCAGGATAACAGAGTCAGGGACGACCGCGGGCGAGCCCATACGGGGCCGAGGCCCAAGCAAGCGAAACGCTTGGGACGCCCAAAGTCGTGTCCGAGACCGGGGGAAAGTCTTCGAATGGGATCCCACCGTAGGGAGGCACTGAGCCACCGAGGCCCAGCGAACGGCCTCGGCACCCACTAGAGAAATCCTCTGGTACTCTTGGAGTGTGTCTCTGGACCGCTAGCCGTCCCCTAGCGAACGGGGTACGGGCCTCCACTCGGACTACCCGATAATAGCTCATCGGAAGTGCCACCGCTCGTGCCCATCGAGGGTAGCGAGGCACATTCCACCCCTCCTTCCGAGCAAAAAGGAAGCGTGAGGGTCATACAAAAAGATAGGGGAGTTCCTGACGGCCCTCTCGCCCTGTGCAGAGGCTAGGGGGCTCTTCCTGCAAATACGCCAAGACCCCACAACTTGGGCTTGCGCCCAAAAGGGGCCTCAGCAAACAAACCCTCACGGGCGAGGGGCGTATAAAAAGTCAGGGGAACTCCCGACGGCCCTCTCGCTCTGCGCAGAGGCTAGGGGCTCTTCCTACAACCTTGTCGAGACCAGAATGGGCTCGACAAATAAACCCTCCGTCCGAACGAAAAGGATATGTGAGGGGTGGATGAAAAAGTCAGGGGACCCCCGATCGCCCTCTTGCTCCAGGCGGAGGCTCGGGGGCTCCTCTTGCACCCGAAGACCAAGACAAACGGTCCAAGTCCACGCTAGAGGTTTCATTACAAAACACGATAAAGGGCACCGAGCCCGTTACGGTCCAGGGGTTCGAAGGCTGGGCCTCCAAGAGGTTTTGACAGCTGCCCCAGGGCAACAGAGTCAGGGACAACTTTGGGGCGAGCCTACAAATGGCCTAGGCCTGAGCGAACAGTCGCTCGGGGCATCCTAAGTCGTGTCCAAGACCGGCAGGGAAGTATCCGAATGGGATCCCACCGTAGGGAGGCACCGAGCCACCGAGGCCCAGCGAACGGCCTCGGCACCCACTAGAGAAACCATCTGGTACTTTTTGGAGTGCGTCTCTGGACCGCTAGCCGTCCCCTAGCGAACGGGGCTCGGGCCTCCACTCGGACTACCCGATAACAGCTCACCGGAAGTGTCCACGCTCGCGCCCATCGAGGGTAGCCTGGCACATTCCACCCCTCCTTCCGAGTGAAAGGAAGCATGAGGGTCGTACCCAAAGTCAGGGGGGGCCCTGACGAACCTCTCGCTCCGTGAGGAGGCTAGAGGGCTTTTTCCTGCAGCCTCGCCGGGACCCCCGCAACCCGAACTTGCGCTTATGGGCTCAGCAAATGCAATAAGAACTACTCGCTCAAACGCGAAAATGGAGAAAGCCCTTAGAGGAGTAACTTCACTCCTCCAGGGGCTCGGGGGCTACACCCGGCGGGTGCGCTCGCGCGCACCCACCGAAACCTCAAAAAACAAACCCCAATTTCTACGGAGCAGGTATAAACCCAGCCTTGGCAAACCCTTAGGGAGAGTGCACGCACTCCCCCCGAGGCCCGGGGGCTACTGTCGGGTACCTTAGAACGGGGTACCCCAAGCAAACATCAAATGGGTCACTAAAGTCCCATCTAAAAAATAAAGCTAGAAGGTAAGCCGTGGGCCCCTCACCTGCCACGACCGAGCCCACTGGGTCCTCCTCCTCCTCGCCTTGAGCCTCGAGCAGGAGGTCTCGGCATCCTGACACAAACTCCGCCTCGCGCGAGGCTCTCTAGGGGAGGCCTCGGCAGGGAACGCCGTCTCTGCCTCGCCCGAGGCTCTCCACGGAAGGCCTCGGCAGGGGGTGCATTCTCCGTATCGCGCGAGGCGTCTCGCGCAAGGCATCGGCAAGGAGCCTGATCTTTGTCTCATGCGAGGCCTCATTCTCCATGTCACTCGAGGCCGGGTCGTCCACAGCCCATCACCCCCCGCCTCGACCGACCCTTCAGACAGCGCGTCATGTCTCATTAATGCTTCAACCACTCCCACAATCTCAGCCGGACGATGGCTCAACGCCACAGAATGGCCGATGGGACCCGAGGTCGTATCAGCGCCATACCGGCCGGGACAGGGCACGGCGGGGATTACCGGCCACTGTGTCCTAACGCTGTGTCCACGATCAGCGCCATACCGGCTGGGATAGGGTACGGCGGGGATTACCGGCCACTGTGTCCTAACGCTGTGCCCACGATCAGCCGCCCACTCGAGGCCTCGGCACTGTACACCAAGGTCTCGGCGATCTTGGGGTTTGCGCCTGCCGAGACCCCTCCACCGCGGTGCAGCCTCGGCACCGACCAAGTCCCGGCCTCACGCACAGTCCGTCCATAGTGGCTTGCACGTTCACCGCCGCACCCACTCCAAGGCAGTCCCGGGGCTCCCACGATGCACAGGATCTGATGTGACAACCACGCCGCCCCAGTGCTCCGAGAACGGACCACTCCGACGACCACGCCGCCACAGGAACAGGCTACAGGGCCCGGACACGCCGCCTCTGTTCACACGACACCGTATAGTTAGCTCATGTACCATCCTTGTCCTCCCTTCAGGCTATAAAAGGAGAGGACTTGGGCCATTTTAGGGGGACGAAGGAGGACACCTTGTAACACACACATACGCGCACATCCCTGCCGCCTGAGAGCAACGCCTCAAGCGGCCCGCACGACACCTTGCCGAGACCTGGGACCAGCTCCCTCTCTCTCTTAGCTTGTAACCCCCTACTACGAGCACTTCGGTGCAAGGAATACAAGATCGACCTCTCAGACTGGACGTAGGGCCTCGATTGCCTGAACCAGTATAAACCTTGTGTCTCTTTGCATCACCATCCGAAATTAGGAGCACGCAGAACAAATTCACTGGTTGGTTGGGGACCCCCCGGTCCGAAACACCGACAACTTCTACGATCAAGATGGTGGTGAGGTGCTAAGGGGGAAGTATCAACGCTTTGATCCACTTTGTGTTGTCGTTGTTCCTTAATACATAAAGAGATTGAAGACAAGCATGCACATTAAGAGGCTTTTGAGATGATCTTGTGGTGCATCTAACATAGCTCTAGGTGTATTTGTTTTGATGATGACACTTTATTTTAGATTTTAATTTTAATTGTCATGTTTGAATTTGTGAATTCAATATTTACCATCTGTATGAACTAATATGTAGTTTGAATTTATATTGTGTCATAAAAAGAGAATAACAAAGTACCCTCTGACATTTTGTTTTTCTAGATACATTGTCCTTTTTACTATTAGTACCCCATACATCCAAATTGTAAATTGTTCTAGATTTTCTAGATACATAGTTTCTACTACATATCTAGACATAATGTATATTTAGATGCATAACAAAAGTTATGTATAAAAAAAAACTAGAACAACTTATAATTTGGAATGGAGGGAATGCATATATAAAAATAGTATATATCAGTGCATGGCAAAAAAAAGTATCTATAAATGCCAAAATATCATATAATTTGGAATGGAGGGAGTAGTGTGAAAAAGGAGGAGAAAAATAAATAAAAACCCTGGTTTAAGGACCTTAGTTGGAGTTAAGTCTAAAAAATAGTCATGAAAGGAGGAGGTCCTCAAATATAATCCTAATTTGAGGCCTGCTGGTGGAGGTACTCTTATTAATAAGGTTACAAACATACACATACTCCTAGATCTCAAACCTCATTTTGCTATTTTAGCGATTGATTGGATGACAGATGGGACCCGGCCCAACTGTCATTGAAGACAGGCTCTTATAAAAGATCAAAGGCAAAATCCGTTATTTAATGATGGAGCATCCTACTGTTCTCCGTTTACAAGAGGGATGTCCTCACTCCGAATCCTTCTATTTCATGGGTTCTTTGTCGGACCCCAACACCATTTCTCCAAGATCCACTCCGACCTTGAATGAGCACCATTTCCAACGATTGCGACGCCTCGCGCCTCCATCGAATAGTTGATCCTTGTCAGGCCTGTGAGCCGCCGCCGCCTCTGCCTGATCCTGCTCAGCTCCCGCTGGCCGCCGCTTCGCCGGAGGCCTCACGCACCTCACCGCGTCCGTGCAGCCGTGCTTGCCCTGATCCCACCCCCGCCTGGCTCCTTCAACCTACGGCGTCATCATCGACGCCGGCAGCACGGCAAGGCCATCTCTGCTTGATGCCCGGATGATAGTTTGACCATGCTCGCAATCCGTTCGACGAAATGCCCTGTGGCATTTGTGGGCGTAGCCGGCGCCCTGGTGTTGCTTGTCACCGCCGTCCATGTGTTCATGGTGCCAATCCTTCCTGCCTCCTTGGATTACTTCGGTGCTCGCAGCAGTATAAGCCACCCAAAGAATGTTCTCCCGGACGTTGGGGTGGTGGACTCTCGTCTCAGGGGGCGCTTCCCTTCTGATTCATATGGTGCTGTGGCATTCCGTGGCGCGCCATGGAAGGCTGAGATTGGTAGATGGCTTGCCGGGTGTCATGCTAACTCTTCGTCTGTTGATGTTACTGAGGTTTGCACCCACCCTTGTCACTGGTTCGTGCGCTTTGACTTAGCTTTTTATGGGGTTAATTGAGGTTGCTCTTTTGCGACAGGCTATAGGTGCAAAGCGCTGCGAGAAAGACTGCAGTGGTCGTGGTGTTTGCAACTATAATCTGGGAGAGTGCAGATGCTTTCATGGATATTCTGGTTGGTCTTACTTCTCAGTATTCACTTTCTGTTAATAAGAGTCTATGCACTAATAATTCAATAGTTCTTACGATCTGGAAGGGCTGGCTTTTAAGAACTTAAGACTAGCGCTAAACAGAAAAATAGGTAATGATATCATTTAATAGAGTTAGGTACCACAAAGAACTAATCGTGGATTCTTATATTGGATACAGCGATGCAACCTACAAATGTCTCCCTAACCATGTAGACAGCATTTTTTTCTTCACAAATCTTGTATAATTTCATCTCAGAGTACGCTCAGTATATCTCCTTTCATCTGTATCATACTCTGTTTAGATCACTTTGCATTCCTGAAAGAACATAGAACGTGTAGTTTGTATGTCTGAAAGAATATAGACCATTCAGTTTATTGTATATGGACTCATGGATTAAGAATTGCAGTATTGAAAACTCGTATGCTTTTTTTTACTACAAAGCTGTTGTTGGATTTGATCTCTGTGAGTATGTAACCTTGTAGTAAAAAAAAGGTTATAATCACATAAGCGAAACGGGAACTGAACTACTGCGTTAAACAGCTACTGGTTGTTGTTCACTTATGTGATTATAACCTTGTTTATGGACATATATTTCTTTCTATGGTTTTTGGTTTACTAAAAAACAAATTTCGTTTAAAAATGAAAGAACATGAGTGTACGGACTGTAGAAAGGTGGCATATATATTTTCCCTTGCTAATGTTGATATATGTTGCTTTTCTGGATTCCAATAACATTTAAATTTGTAGTGCTGTATTCCTAATCTATGGCTTCACTGATACAGGGAAAGGATGTGAGGAGGTTCAGAAATTGGAATGCAACCTCCCAAGTTCCCCAGAATGGCCAGTAGGTCTATGGATAGTTTCCACCTGTGCAGCTCACTGTGACAAAACAAGGGCAATGTGCTTTTGTGGGCCTGGAACAAAATACCCAGATCGTCCTGTGGCAGAAGCTTGTGGTTTTAAAACAATGTAAGACTATCACTGATAATCTGATAATTTGTTTTTGGGTTACTTTAATATTACTACTAAGCTTCTCTTATCCATCTTTCTAGTTTACCTGCAAAACCTGGTGATCCAAAGATTACCGATTGGAAAACACCCGACCTGGAAAACATATTCACAACAAACAGCAGTAAGTTAGGATGGTGTAATGTGGTCCCTGAGGATGCGTATTCATCCAAAGTGAAGTTTAAAGAAGAATGTGATTGCAAATACGATGGTCTCTGGGGGCAGTTTTGTGAGACTCGTGTTGAATGCAGCTGCATCAACCAGTGCTCAGGACATGGGCATTGCCGTGGTGGTTTCTGTCAAGTATGTTTCAGAGAAAACGATTTAGTTAATGAAATGAAATTACTTTGGTTAAATTTAATGCGGTGCATTGTTTTTTATTTTTCCACTTTTATAAGATGTAGTCTCATTGAGTATCTCCTTCAGTGTTACAGTGGATATTTTGGGATTGATTGCAGTATCCCATCAGCATATTTGCTTGCATATGATTGGCCCCCGTGGCTCCAGACACCAGTGAATTTACCAGATCTGAAAATTTTAAACAGTATCACCATCGATGTTAAGGCCGTTGTTCAGAAAAAAAGGCCACTCATATATGTATATGATTTGCCAGCTGAGTTTGACAGTCATCTTCTTGAAGTAAGTCTGTGTCATAAATATTCCTTTTTGTGTTCATGAAGCTTTACTGCAGCATTGAGATTAATATTTTTTTTCTCTCTCAGGGACGACATTACAGATTGCAGTGTGTAAACAGAATATATGATGATAAGAACAGAACTCTATGGACCCAGCAATTGTATGGTGCTCAGGTTTGCTAATTTTAGCTGCTAGCAGATAGCTTAACGTCTGTTGCTCCATGACTACATGCTCACAGTGATATTTATTTACGAGGACAAGCAAATCTGACCAATGTTTTATTTTCTATGTAGATAGCACTCTATGAGAGCATTCTTGCTAGCCCTCACCGCACTCTTAATGGGGACGAAGCTGATTATTTCTATGTGCCAGTGCTTGACTCATGTCTAATAACTAGATCTGATGATGCTCCACATCTGCTATTGCCGGTAAGAATTGTGATCCATATGTTCTTCGATGGTCTTGATGTGCTCCTCCAGTAATTTGAGTTTTAATTTTAGAGGGACCTGCGCCGAAGGAGCTACAATGCACTTGAGTACTATAGAATGGCATATGATCACATAGCTCAGCAGTATCCTTACTGGAATCGCACTTCAGGAAGAGACCATATCTGGGTGGGTTTCATATTTGAATGAATTATAGTTGTATAATGATTCTTTGGTTCTTATTCAATAGTGGCAATGACTGATTGCCTTTCAACTTACATAAAGGCAGTTCTTTTCGTGGGATGAAGGTGCCTGCTATGCTCCAAAAGAGATCTGGAAGAGCATGATGCTTGTCCACTGGGGAAACACTAATACAAAACATAAGAATTCAACGACTGCTTATTGGGCAGACAACTGGGATGATATTCCTTTGGATAAGAGAGGCAACCATCCATGTTTTGATCCAAGAAAGGATCTAGTGCTTCCGGCATGGAAGGAACCTAACCCAGGGGCCATATGGTTAAAACTGTGGGCAAGGTATTCTTAAAGTTAACTATATATCCTATCAACTATTTATGTTCCTCAGAACCTTAGACCAGGGAACACAACTTTTGCAGGCCTAGGAAGAACCGTACAACACTCTTTTATTTCAACGGTAATCTAGGTTCAGCATACGAAGGAGGCCGCCCAGAAGACACGTATGTATCTATGTATTTGTGAGTGTGAATGTGTTACATAATTGTTTGTCAATCTTTTTCGATTGTATAATGCAGGTATAGCATGGGGATTCGACAAAAGCTAGCAGCTGAATTTGGTTCCATACCAAACAAGCAGGGAAGCCTTGGACGACAGCATGCAGCCGATGTGACAGTTACCTATTTACGAACTGAGAAATATTATGAAGAACTAGCAAGCTCTGTTTTTTGTGGTGTCCTGCCAGGGGATGGCTGGAGTGGGCGTATGGAAGACAGCATGCTTCAAGGATGCATTCCTGTAATAATTCAGGTGATACACCATCATTTCCTTGTGCTGCATATCAAGAGAGGGACCATCGTGTGATGTCTTACTCGAACCTATCTGCCCTCTTGGCTTACATTGTAGGATGGAATTTTTCTGCCATATGAGAATGTGCTCAACTACAATAGTTTTGCAGTGCGCATACAAGAAGATGACATTCCAGGCCTCATAAGTACACTTCGAGTATGTTTTTACTCTGTTTCTGCTTTTTTTTTTATCTTTTGGACATACCGCCTGCAGAATGCTTACCATTTCCATGTCACTAGGGACTAAATGATACACAAGTAGAGTTTATGCTGGGAAATGTCCGCCAGATGTGGCAGAGGTTTTTCTATCGAGACTCTATATTGTTAGAGGCGCAGAGACAGAAAAGACTGTTCTCTGAAGAGGCACCCTGGTCTGTTGAGGTCTCAAAACTACCTGACGATGACGATGCCTTTGCGACATTTATACAGGTAGACCTGCTCCTCAGCCTATTGTGTGGTCTGGATGTTATCATACTTACTACTTAGCATCTTCTGTTCGCTAGAAATGAAATAATATTTGCATTATCCCAGTAGAAAGCTTTGGTGAGTCATAAAAAAAATAGTGTTACCAGAATTGTGCTTGGCCACGTGTCACTGTCTCTGATATACCCCTTTTCAACCCAAGAACTGCTGTTCTGCTGTGTTCATATTTGCTGAGAAAGAATGCTTGTGACAGGTATTGCATTATAAACTGTACAATGACCCTTGGCATCAAGGTCTCCTGCAAACAAAGGAAACCCGGCTGCCGAACATCTGCTCAAGAACATCCTGAAGTGTTTAGTCAGGCAGCATTGCAACTGTAAGGAATAGGCATACATACTCCTGCTCCCTCTCTCAGGAAAAAGGATAGATCTGACATACTCTTAGGAAGGAATCTAGATATTTCTTACATTCTGGGTAATGTTCTTTTGACTGATAGCCCAATTTAGATCATTTCCTGAAAAAAGAAAAGGGAAATGCACCGTTTTCATCTACCAAAAACATGGATAGCATGCATCGCAATGTCAAGCTACGTTGGCTTTCACCGAGAAAGAATCAGATTTTGTTGTCCAGTGTTATTTCGTTTGTCGAGCAAATTAACCATAATCGAGCAGATGATGTAGGTTCTTTTGAATCAGTTGCCACTCTACATGGTTAACATGTACTCCCTCCGTTCTAAATCATAAGTCACTTTGATTTTTTTGAAACATTAATTTTGCTATGTATCTAGATATATGTATGCACCAGAAAAGTCAAAGTGACTTATAATTTCGAACGGAGAGAGTACTATATTATGGCAGCAAACTACAAGATGTCGGCCTGCATTCCGGAGGAACAGCTGAATGTGATATGTTGTGAACTTGTGATATACATTTACCAATCTTGGCCTTATAGCACGGAGCACGCAGATGGTGTCACACATGGCCATGCTTATCCCCGCGTTTGCCCTAGGCTGCACGGTAGTAGAGCCGGTCAAACAAGCAGATCGATCGCACAAGACAGACAGGAGGAGGGCTCATCAGAATCGCATGCTCTGTACATCTGACGTGGAGGAGGAGCATGTGAAGAGCACGCTCGTGAGAGCCAAGAATGCTGTGAGGTGGATCTTTACACCTCGCATTCATGCCGCTCTTATTACCATGACGACGAATCAACGTGCTCGCCTTAGCTTGTTCGGCCCGTACGTCGTCCTCTCGATTCCTCGGTGCATATCCACCAACACTTAGAACGTACGATCTGCAGCCGCACCACATTTGTTCATTTTACGGAAATAAAACTAGAGAAAAAGATGTAAACCAAGTAATTGAAAGTTGACCGAACCAGAGTCATCAAATGTGTTTTACTATCGACAGGCACGTTAGCTATCACTGAAAGGCAGCTAAAAAGAAACAATTGCTCAATTCAAACAAATAAGATAAATGTTATTCATCTATCAATATATTTATTATATCTTTTCGAAAGATCCAATATATTTATTGTAAGTAAAAATAGTCAGTATGTTGTAATGTAAGTAGAAGAATCACTTCTATCATGTATATGAACAAAAAAAAAAGGATATTTAAGAGGATGAAAATTAAAAATCACAATGAGAAGGGAGAGGGGGGATGAATTCCATTCAAATGCTTAGAAAGTGGACGAATTTGGGCATTGCAAATCATATATATGATGATAGATAGATACATAAACAGAGCCTAAAGATAAACCGAACAAGAACTTCGTTCGTCAGAACTATTGGACAGCAGGAGACGATTTTCTTTGTTTTGGTTTCTCGATCGGTCTTATTGGACATGCATTCCTAGAGATGCCTAACGGTCACATGTGGCGCCTCCGACGGGAGCTCACGCTCACGCTCACAGGTCTGGAAAAGGCGCGACACCACCGTACATACGCCGAGCATGCATTCCCGGCCGTGACAACATTTAAACCCACGCCATGCCTTGCCGATCACCCCCGCCACTCTACTTCTACTCTACTAAACCCCCGCGCCTCGTCACACTCTCCTCACCCACTTCACTGCACTCCTCACTCCTCCAGAGGCCATTTCAAAGCTCCTAGCTTCTGCTTGCATTGGAGTTCAAAATAAACCCTCCCTCCCTCCGACTCCCCCCACGCTCCACCTGATCCCAATTCCCATGGAGAGCTACGGCCGGAAGCGCGCGTGGAAGAAGGGCCCGACGCGGGGGAAGGGCGGCCCGCAGAACGCGGCGTGCGAGTACCGCGGCGTGCGCCAGCGGACGTGGGGCAAGTGGGTGGCTGAGATCCGCGAGCCCAACAAGCGCACCCGCCTCTGGCTCGGCTCCTTCGCCACCGCCGAGGAGGCCGCGCTCGCCTACGACGAGGCCGCGCGCAGGCTCTACGGGCCCGACGCCTTCCTCAACCTGCCGCACCTCCGCGCCTCCGTCTCCGCCGCCGCCTCCGCCGCGCACCAGAGGCTCAGGTGGCTCCCAGCCTCCGCCAGGGGCGCCGCGGCAGCCGCCGTCCCGGCCTACGGGCTGCTCAACCTCAACGCGCAGCACAACGTGCATGTCATCCACCAGAGGCTGCAGGAGTTCAAGAATAACGGCTCGCCCGCCAAGCCGCCGCTGCCGGCGCCCGCCCACCAGCTCGCCCCGTCAGATCATCTCCCGGCGGCGGCCTCCACGTCTCCCTGCTCCACCGTCACCACCCACGCGGCTGCGGCTCTGCCGCCGCCCATGTCCTGCTTCCACGCCCTGGAGCAGGCGGTGGCCACGGCCTCCATGACGACGGTCGACGACGCCGAGCCGTGCGAGGGCGGCACCTGCGGCCCGCCCGGCGCGGACAAGCCCCAGCTTGACCTCAGGGAGTTCTTGCAGCAGATCGGCGTGCTCAAGACCGACGACGACGGCATCACGGCCACTGCTAAAGCCAGCTTTCACGGTGACACCGCCGACGCTGGCTGCTTTGGCGGCAACGGCAAGTTCGACTGGGACGCGCTGGCAGCGGACCTCAACGACATCGCGGGAGCCCACGGCGGCGCCGTCGGCGTCAACGGAGGGTTTCAGATGGACGATCTGCATGAGGTCGACCAGTTCGGAACCTGCCTGCCCATCCCTGTCTGGGACGTCTAGTGTGTGTAATTCGAGTCCATGCAATGTTGAATATCCCGCCCATCTGCATGCTGCACGTGGC
Source organism: Miscanthus floridulus (assembly GCF_019320115.1). Classification (NCBI taxonomy): domain Eukaryota; kingdom Viridiplantae; phylum Streptophyta; class Magnoliopsida; order Poales; family Poaceae; genus Miscanthus; species Miscanthus floridulus. The sequence continues at coordinate 189,367,994 of NC_089580.1, forward strand.
ACCTTTCACTAGCGCACAAGCTGCTCCCAAGTTCAATGTAATCGATTCTGATAATCTGATGGTGGTAATGAGTTTGGCATAATGCATCTGTGACCAATTGACAATTGAGCCTACTATTCTTTAGTTCTTTTTAACACACACCAAAAAAAAAAAACATGCATCTTCCCTTATCTATGTAGCCTGCTACTTCACTCTCAGTATCCGAACAATTTTTCGGTAGCTTCATCAGTGCGTTGACAAGGCTAACTGGAGTCGAGAAACAAGCGTGCAGTAGACAAGAATGCGCAGATTTTGATCAGGTATCTATTTTTTTCAGCCATATAAATAAAGAACATTTTCCCTGTGTGTCGTTATGAAAGATGCTCCATTCCTACATGCCATCAAAAAGTTCACACGGATCCTGGTGCCATGACTCTAAACTCTTTTGTCCAGTACGCCATTCCGACTCCATTCTGTTTGGTTTTGACCGTTTGACAGCTCTTACATGTGGGACTGGGCAGAAAAAATATCCATGTTGCCCTTTCAGTCACGAGCATATGTGGAGGCTGTATTGACCGATATTGACCGGCATCTTCCTCAGTCTCTCACTCTCTCTTCTCACTCAACTCCCTCGGTTCCCTAACCCTAACGGCGGAGAAACCCTAGCGGCGGCGGATCCGCCAGCGGAGGCTGTAGCGGCGGCTAGGAGAGAAGGCGGCGAATCCCCCGTGCTTGTGGCGACGCATGGGGTAGTGGAGCGTGGATTCGACCGTGGATTCAGAGGATAGGCGTGGCATGGCGGGGAACAAGGGCGTGGGCGAGCGACCGGATTGGCTTCCGGACGAGTGAGTTCACTGCTTCCCCCCTTGGTTTCTTGGTGCCCCGTGTTTGTAGTGTTGATCGGTATTTAGTGCCCTGCGTTTGTGCCCCGTGTTGGTAGTGTTGATTGCGTGCTCCTTGTTCATCTGTAGGATGGACGCAGAAAGTAGCTACAACATAGAAATCCAGATTGTTGCTCCCAGTTCTCGTGCGCGGTGGTTTTCGTTGAACAAAGTCATGGATGCCGACCGCACTAACTTCACAGACCTAGTTGCTGAAGTTGTCGACAAGTATCCTCATAACTACGGTGACATAGTGAGATTGTTTTATTTCTGCATGGATAGTAAAGTGAACATCCAAGTCTACACGTACCAAGATTTGGTTGAAATGTTTACAAAACATAAGGCTTTCAAATGTCGCTTGTTGACTGTTGCATATCATAGCCCAAGTAGTGAGCCACTTGTGATTCCTGATTGGGATTCTGGTAGCACTGTGAACTTTGTTGAACCCACATTCACCCCTTCAACTGCTTGTCCAAGCTTAGCAGAACCAAGCCATGCCACACACACTCAATCTGCTGAACCTGAATACCTGGCTAACCCAAACCCAATGAATGAGCATGTGGGTGTTGAAGAGGAAGGGTTGTATATTGACCTTGGTCCCCAATACCCCCACCTCCTCCCAATCCTCAGAGCCAAGGTGGGAGTAAAGAATGGGAAGGTGAGAGTTCTGGTGCTGATGAATCCTCTAAGACAGACTCTGATGATGAATCCTCTAATGATGAAGTAGAAGACATAGATAATATGGTTAAAGATAGAGAGCCTGAACATATGCTTGATTTTGATTATGACAAGAAGGACCCTCCTATGTCAGTAGGAACAATGTATTTAGGCATGGATGCTTTTAAGATTGCTTTAGCTACTCATGCTGTTAAACATGAGTTCAACTATGACATTGAGAAGAGTGATACAAGGAGGTATAGGGTGAACTGCTCACAGCAGAGTGAGGGCTGCAGGTGGAGACTTCGTGCCTGAAAGGTCCTAATATGGCTAGAGGGGGGTGAATAGCCTATTAAAAAATGTACAAACAAACTAGAGCAATTTGATTAGTATAATAAATAGCGAAATGCAAACTTGCTCTAGCTCTACAAGGGTTGCAAGCTACCTATCAACAATTCTAGTTGCTATGATCACTAAATACACAATTTGCTATGTCACTACTCACTAAGAGCTCTCACACTTGCTACACTAAAGAGCTCCACTAGATGAACTTAAACTAGAAAGCAAGCTCTCAATTCTAGCTACACTAAAGAGCTTGCTACAACTAGTTTGCAAGAATATAAATAAGTAAGTAGGGTGATTATACCGCCGTGTAGAGGAGTAAACCAATCATAAGATGAATACCAAATCAATCACCGGGAGAATACCAAAGGGCAAGACACATCCAATTTTTCTCCTGAGGTTCACGTGCTTGCCAGCACGCTAGTCCCTGTTTTGTCGACCAACACTTGGTGGTTCGGCGGCTAAGAGGTGTTGCATGAATCTCGTCCACACAATTGGACACCACAAGAACCTACCCACAAGTAAGGTAACTCAATGACACGAGCAATCCACTAGAGTTACCTTTTGGCGCTCCATCGGGAAGGCACAAGACCCCTCATAATCACCGCGATCGGAGCCAGAGACAATCACCAACCTCCGCTCGACGATCCTCGCTACTCTAAGCCATCTAGGTGGCGGCAACCACCAAGAGAAACAAGTGAATCCCACAGCGAAAACACGAATACCAAGTACCTCTAGATGCAATCACTCAAGCAATGCACTTGGATTCTCTCTCAATCTCACAAAGATGTTGAATCAATGACGGAGATAAGTGGGAGGGCTTTGGCTAAGCTCATAAGGTTGCTATGTCAATGCAAATGGCCAAGAGAGTGAGCTTGAGCCGACCATGGGGCTTAAATAGAAGCCCCCACGAAATAGAGACGTTGGCTCCTCAGTCCACTAAAAAATAGGACGACCGAACGCGCAGGTCAGATCGACCGGACGCAGGACCCTAGCGTCCGGTCGTGCGATGCATGTCACATGGCCCCTGCTTCAAATGCTGATCGTCCAATCTCAATGGTCATCAGTGCACTTAAGTTATGACCGGACGTGCTGCTTGATGTGACCGGACGCACCAACACCAGCGTCCGGTCGTTTCCAGTAAGGTTCTACTCACGATCGGACGCGTCCGGTCACCCCTGATCGAACTCACCCAGCGTTCGGTCAGTCACCCTCTTATCTGTGCGCTGCCACGTCAGCAGGACCAGACACATCTTGTCAGCGTCCGGTCGAAGACCGACGCCAGCGTCTTCACTACTTCCACTGACCGGACGCTTCGGTCCAGTTGAGGCCAGCGTCCGATGTACTATGTGAAAACCTATCTTTTCTGTATAGGGCACCGATGAAGTTTCTTACCCTTGCTCCCAAGTGCTAAATACAATGTGGATCACCTTTGTGCATGTGTGTTAGCATATTTTCACAAACATTTTCAAGGGTGTTGGCACTCCAATAGATCCTAAATGCATATGCAATGAGTTAGAGAATCTAGTAGCACTTTGATAACCACATTTTGATACGAGTTTCACCCCTCTTAATAGTACGGCTATCGATCCTAAATGTGATCATATTCTCTAAGTGTCTCGATCACTAAACCAAAAAGCTCCTATCAATTTCACCTTTGCCTTGAGCTTTTTGTTTTTCTTTCTTCTTTTCCAAGTCCAAGCATTTGATCATCACCATGCCATCATCATCATCATGTTATGATCTTCATTTGCTTCATCACTTAGAGTGGTGCTACCTATCTCATAATCACTTTAATAAACTAGGTTAGCACTAAGGGTTTCATCAATTCACCAAAACCAAACTAGAGCTTTCAATGCCTCAACTCTAAGGGATGTGCACACTATTAAGTTAGTGTGTTAGTACATTGTTTTCATTGATTGCTCCCTATTTTTCTTGCATTGTATGGCTTGTAATAAGTGCATTACTTGACTGCTTTGCAGGTGAAAAGGAACCCCTACCCTCATGATTGTTAGAGCACTAGGAGGCAAGGAATCTGTGTTGGGGTAACACAGTTCTAGGTGTGCAGTCAGGTGATTGATTGGCTGAAGGAAGATGGAACTCTAGGTGCAACAGAACTGCAAAGGAGGTTGAAGGATGCACACAAAATTGTGGTGCCCTACAAGAGAGTGTATAAAGGTAAAATCTTGCCATGGATAAGATTTATGGGCCTTGGGGCAAAAGTTTTGATAACCTGTATAGGCTTAAGGCCCAGTTAGAAGAATCAAGTCCTGAATCATTTCTTGTCATTGATAATCACACAATCAACAATAAGATCAAGTTCAATAGGCTATTCTTTGCACTGAAACCATGTGTTGATGGATTTCTTAGAGGCTGTAGACCATATCTTGCAGTAGATAACACATTTTTAATAGGAAGGTTTAGGGGACAGTTGTGCATTGCTTGTGCAGTAGATGGGCACAACTAGATGTATCCAGTAGTTGTTGGTGTAATTGACTCAGAAACCAATGAGAATTGGGTGTGGTTCATGGAGAGGATGAAGGAAGCAATAGACACCCCAGAGGGCTTGACATTCTGCACAGATTGTGGCCAGGCAGTCATGAATGGGGTTAGTGAAGTTTTTCCAAATGCTGAACATAGAGAGTGTATGTATCACTTAGTATAGAATTTCAAAAAGAGGTACAGTGGGAAGGTATTTGATGATCATTTGTGGGCTTCTTCATATTCATGGAGCCCTTACATGTTTGAGAAGCACTATCAAGCAATGACTGCAGCCAAACCTGAGGCAATGAAGTATCTGCAAGAAACTCACAAGAAACTTTGGACCAAGAGCTAGTATAGGACATTGTCAAAGGTTGATTATGTGACTAATAATTTGGCTGAGTCATTCAATAATTGGATCAAGCTTGAGAAGGTAAAGCACCTGGATTACTTGTTGGACACTATAAGACAGAAGATTTTGATCAAATGGAACCATAGGAAGAAGGTAGCCAAGAAATTGGAGGGAAAGATTCTGCCTCACATCCTTCAAAAGCTAAGGAAAGACAGTTACAACCTAGATATTGAAGTGATCACAGCCTCCCCTGATGGTGTGGCCGAACTGTGTGCTAAGGGAGGTAGTGGCTTTAGGTTTGTGGTCAGCCTACCTGACAAAACCTGTTCCTGTAGGGTTTGGTAGGGGTTTGGAATCCCATGCAAGCATACAATAGCCTACATTACTTCAATTCCTGGTGAAAAACTAGAAGTCCATGTGGATGATTACTTCTTTGTCATCAAATTCAGAGCTGCATATGAGGGTTCCATCCCTTGTATTCTTGACAAAAGCATGTGGCCCAAAGCTACTCATGGCTTTTTCATGCACCCTCCCTATCTTAGGTCCACATGAGGTAGAAGGAAGAATAGGATGAAATCATCACTTGAGGGAGGCAGCAGCAAGAAGAGGGAAAATAAACATGAGTGTCCCATCTATCATGAGTTAGGGCATCACTGGTACACTTGCAAGAATGGGAATCCAGAAGATATAGCTGCAATAGAGGCTGAAAGGTAAACTATGTAACTAGATTACTTTGAAGATACATGTACAACTTCAATAACTTAGTTAACTAATGTAACTTTTCCTATGCAGGGGTCTTCTAAAGAAAAGGCTAAAAAAAAGCAGCAAGCTGTAACACAGAGACTAGCATTGTGGTTGCTACTCCATCCCCGATGGTGTCCCCACACAATGAGGCAGTGGTCAATGCGACACACAAGAAAAGGAAGAGAAAATCTCCTTCTTCTTCTAGTGCCAAGAAGAGCAAGGGGCAGCTACCACTACTACTTCAAGCTTAGGTCCAAATAGTGTGTCTAACAGGTATTTTTACCAGCTCTTCAATTGATCACGGCACTTCTATTATGACTGCTAATGCTAAAGCACAGTCTGCCTTTTTGCCATAAGGTCTGGAACTGGTTTCAATGACATAGTTCCAATCTAAACTGTGCAGCTGTCCCCTTTCCATGAAGACTTCATTATAATAGAGACAGAGCCACTAGAGACCATGCTGCCCCAGGTTTCACTAGGGAGGAAGATAGGTATCAAGAAGAAGCTTACACCAAAGAAGTTCCAAGTTGTAGCAGCCAGCCTAGCCAGCCCTGCTTCAAATACCAAAAGTAAGAAGAAGCTCTAGCTGTAGTGAAAGATGTTTGCTCAATGTTCTTTTGGTGATGTAGTTCTGGAAAAACACCTGCTATGTGATGGCCCGACAGTTCTTTTGCTCTGTGATGAATGTTCTGTGATGGCATGACAATACTTAGCTATAGATGAAAACCAGTAACTTAGCTGCTATGTGATGAATGTTGGTCACCTGTTGGTGCCATGAAACCTTTGAGATGAAAAATAGTAAGGTAGCTGCTGTTATGTGATGAATATTTGTTTACTGTTGCAATACTCTAATTGTTGTTATATTATTCTCATATGTTGTTGCTGTTGTGTATCGATATTAGGGATACCCAAGACACTTCCTTGGATGGAGCAAGATGTATTAAAAGGTTTCACCCGACCCATTGGGTTCATGCTCCGTATTGCCCGACCCCTTGGGTATGGGCTCCATCTCGCCTGACCCCAAGGACGCGGTTTCTGTCTCGCCCGACCTCGAGGCCATGGGGGTCTCGCCCAAGGCCACGGGCTCCATCTCGCCTGACCCCATGGCCACGAGCTCTATCTCGCCCGACCCCTTGGGTTCGTGCTCCATCTCGCTCGACCCCTCGGATGAGATCTGTCTCGCCCGGCCCCAAGGCCGCAGGATCCGTCTCGCCCGACAGGGACCCATACCACTGCCAACCACTCCAGGTCTAAGCGTATGGGCCTAGGTCAAAACTCTGACACTAGGGAAGAGACTGGCATGCCTTGATATAACTCATGCCCATGACAGGCCATAACTGAGGGTTCACATCAAGAATAACGTCAGGCGTGCCAGTGTTGTTCTCCCTAACCCTCGTACGAACGCTGACAGGCGCGTTAGTTCACCACGATGTCCGCTGGGACAGAATGGAACGCCATGACTGGCAGATGATGCCTGTGCATGGCACTAGTGACGAACAAGGCCACGATGTGGAAACATCCCTGTTGACATCTATAGGATTTGTGGGACCCGCATAAAGGAGAAAATGGACCCGACGATCCTGGAAGCCTTCTTCTCTCTCTCTCATTCTTCTCATTTTCCTCCGCTATAACACATGCTTTCCCTTCGCCTATAAAAGGGGAAGTAGGGCGCCCATGAAGGGGGGATTCAGATCTGTACGAGACTGAACCACGATATAAAAACACAAGAGCATGACACGAGCACACGGCTGAGCAGCGATCGAGCTCTAAGCACCCGTTCATTCCTTTCACCAGAGACTTGGGATCCTTTCCCTCTCTCGCCTGTTTGTAACCCCTACTGCAAACCAAATGTTGGTAACACGAGCAGCAGCAAACTAGATGTAGGAACATTTTGCCTAAACCAATATAAACCCTTGTGTTCTCTGAGCACACCATACTAGCCAAACACACAAATACAAATTTACTCATCGGTGGTATGAAAACACCGACAGTTGGTGCGCTAGGTAGGGGGTTTTGCGCATCTCAACATCCACATCAGGCCTCAGATGGCTAATCATGGCGTCAGTTGGGTCCTGGGCGCGCACGTGCGCTTTGGGAACCTGGACTCATCGTCATGATAGGGGGGAGAGTTGGTGTAGGTTCCCACCACCGTCCAACCTCTCCACTCCGCTGACCTCGATGCAATTGCCAAGGCACTTAAGGAGCTACAGCTACACGCACTGGAGGCACGTGCCCCCGAGAGCGACTAGATCCTCGGCTTTGATTATGGTAGGCTAGAGCGCTAGCTCGGTGCCTTCCTGGGACCTCGATGATCCTAGGAGGACCTAGGCCACCTCATGTTCTTGTTCACCAACATTATAACATAGCTTGCCAGAGGAGAGCCGCTCTCCCCGGAATACCTCATCTGGAGTGCCCCGATAGCGCTCCCATTTGGTCTACACAATGCCACGGAGGCCGTTGGCCACCTCACGGCGCAACGCGCGCCCTCACCTCCTACGAACAATGAGTTCATGGGGATGACCGAATATGTCATGGAATCTTTCCATGACCTCCTCATGGAAGAATCAGAGTCACCCTCTGACTCTGACTCTAGCAGGGGGAGCCATTGTAACACCTCGGGTGTTAGCCTTGCATAACTTGACTTGCATAACATGAGCATGAGCATCAAGCATTCATAAATCATCATTTACAATTAAAACATCTGATCGAAACATATGAAACATTGCTTGTTATTTCGTGTTTCTTGTAACATATGCATATGATCATGTGCAAATAAATGCTAGTGGGTAATGTTGGTCACTAACACACCTTAGCTATACTTAGATTAACAAAAGGAACCTTGTTCATGAAGGCCACATTTCATGATCAAGCACTAAAGCGATATTTCATGTGTTGACCTGAATAGCTATATGAGTGACTACTACATGAAATGCTTAAATGACCTTGCAAATTGTTTTAACATGCTTAGGATATCATTAGGAACAACTTTGGTATTTAGTGCTAAGGCTAGTTTGGTCATTTAGCCATGGTTTGAATAGGTATCATGATTTCAAAGTGACATGTTTGACTAAAGTTGAACTAGGTGTTAGGGACCTTGCATGGAGGAGTTCACTAAAGCAAAGTTGTAGTGTTTGACATAAGGAACAACTTTGATTTTTGGGTCTTTGACTGATTCTGCTCCTAACATGTGTGAATTTGAGTTTCAAAAATCAGAGAAATCACAATTTCTACACTTAGCTAATTTTTGCTAAGTCATGAACACTGTCAGCCTGACAAGCCGACTTTGAGCATGATTTTACTCGGTTTAGGTTGCGAATTAGAGTATGCTGCCTTAACAAGAGTTGGAGATGGTACATGGTTCTACAACTTCTATTCGGTACGTTTGCACGAAGGAGCCACCGTTTAGCCGGTAATTCAGCGAGAAAACGCGCTGTCAGGCTCGGCCATCACGCGACTGACGAACTGAATCGCGAATGTACATGGCCGACCGGTTTCAGGCTTTGCACGCCGCGTGTCCCCGGCGGCGGCCGCGCGTCGCCAGCGCCCTGACCACGCAGGCCACGCCGCGCCTGGGCGTGCCTTCATCACCGCCAGCACCCGCCCGAGTCGCCCCACGCTTCATTTCCCATTTTCTGCTCCGTCTTCCTTGCCGCAGCGACAGTCGAGCTCGGCCCGCACCTCCGCCGTCGCCATAGCCGTCACCAGCTCGTCCTCGCTGCTCCTTCGCCACCGCAATAGCACCACCGTCTCCCCAGCACCCCGTAGCTTCTTCCCGTGCCCGCCATTCGCGTTCGGTAAGCGTCAGCGCCGTGCAAAGGCTCACCGGAGCTCCGCCGCGGACTCCGTCATCGTGGCCGCGCTGCCACAGTCCTCCTCCCTCTCTGTTAGCTAGCGCGCTAGGTTCCCCAGCATTCCTAGATGCTCGTCTGCACTTTAGGTTGGGCCGCCGAGGTCGTCGCCAGCGTACCGCCGACGTCCCGCCTCGCCGAGCCGCCATGGCCGCCGCCGTCGTCGCTGGTGTCGATGATAGGGCCGGCCAAGTATACCAATCGACGCGCTAGGTCGAGTAGAAGGTCTAGTGATGATGTCACCGCCGGTGAACTCGCCGCCGTCGAGTTTTGGCCGCGTCCGTCGAGCAGCGCCGCTGTGCTCTGTTTTTGTCTCGCTGACCAGTGGGTCCCGCGTGTCAGCGACTCAGTATTTCAAATCCAGTTCAGTTTGAATGCAGATTCACATGTGTTTTGTTAATTTTGTATCTTCAGTTTGGTAGCTCCTAAAATGTTCAAATAAATATGATTGTGTTGCTTAGGAAGTGTAGTATTTAAGAAAAATACATTCTTGGTTTCAACAGTAGGAAATTCTGGAGATTTAAATCAGGATTTGAAATGTGCTTTTGAATGTATTTAAATTTGTTTATTTTATATCTAGAGTTCCTGTGCTCCAAAAATTATGAAATTTTTGTGGTAGGCTATTCTTGTCATACATGAGCTTGGATAAAAATTTGAGAACCAGTGCATGTGTAGATCTATAGTTATAGATTTTTCTTTTATAAATAGTTAATCCTTGCATGAATTTTTATAAATTAATTATAAGTCCAAAATTCATGAGATTTATTGGAGATGATACTAGTACCATATGGATGTTAGGAAAAATAAGAAATCTGTTGCTTGACACTTTTCAATAGGATTTTCCATTTATGCTATTTCAAGCCTTGCTTCCTTATCATTTTTGTTTAGGATGTTCTACTTAGTAAAATGACATGAAATTTTTATAGTAGTCCTTTGATAGCATTAGTAAGGCTCTGTAAATTTTTGAGAATTTATTAAGCACATCTGATATATATTTATTATTTAACCTAGATATCTAAATAAAATAATAAAGGCAATTTAATAAATAGTTTGGGCTTCACCATTATATTATCTTAACTATATTTGGTATGCTTAAACTGTTGGTAGGTTCTAGGTTGTCAAATTGTGAATGATTACATAAAGTAGAAGTATTCTTACTTTATATTGCATGTTAAATCATTTCCGGACTAATTCTAGAGTGTGAGGAGTTACATGTTGAAACTGATGTAGACTGTAAAAATGGTTAATAACAAAGTCGTCGAGAATTTGATAAGCTTTCCAGAAAGTCTAGGATCACTGCTTTTGGATTTATAGAACTCCAGTTATGAGTGAAACAAGTAGCTCCTATATGACATAGTCGATGCATTGCAAAAGTAGTTAAGTAGTAATCGAGAAGAGATATGCACCTACTCAAGCAACATGATGCACTTGTTAACATATATGCATTCGTAATACTTATACCATACTCATGCATCTAGGATCGGAGGAAGAGATCACGTTGCTGGAATTCAAAGAAGCAGAGGAAGGGAACCCGCAGGAGAATCCGCAAGCCGCAGCTCCTGAAGGCGTGGAGCAGAACCCTGAAGAGCTTCCGGAGTGCCCTGACCACCGTCCTACTTCCTTTCTGCGAGGCAAGCCCCGGAGCATTATAAGTCTCCCAGTAATTTACAAATGTTTACTTACGTATTTATGATTGATGCATTAGGTTATAAGAGTTGAATGAAACCACTTGATGCATGTATATTCCTTGTCCAGATATTACACCTTTAACCGGTATAGGTCCAGGATCGAATATATATATGCTTAGCCATGCTTAGACCGGTAGAAGTCAGGGTGATGTCCTATCACCTGCGAGATATAGGTGGATACCGGAGCACGGTTGGCTATATCTGCTATCGTGGAACAGAACCATGAGGTAAAAGTAAATTGAGACCGGACGGGAGGTCGATAGGGAAGCAACAAGGCATGGAGGTCTTGGGTGTGGACTTATCCCCGTCTGTGTCGATTAAGGACCGTACCGTTGTTGGCGCTTCTGACAAGATTGAACGCATGCCTCTCACTTAGCTGGCCGGATAACTCGTTCCGACCGCGAAGCCGAGTAATTCAACTCAGGCCGGGAATCGTTCTGTTGTGCGCTCCTTCCGGGGAACGATCAGACTGAGCCCAAGGGCAGGTTTGGCCTGAGCATCCTGGCATCTGGTGTTCCAGATTGTGCGGCGCGGTACGAACCCGCGAAATGTGTACCTGAGTTGTACCAAAGGTGACCTAAGACTATCGTGGCTGGTAGATCTGGGTTTGTGTTAGGAAGAAATTCCCAGCTGGTTGAAAGTTGATTCGAATTGCCGTCTCTCCCGGATAGTGAGAAACTTGGCTAGTCCCAACATCGTAGCAGCTATATTATGAAACATGGTGGTTCAGATGAATATGGAATTACAATACCTGCTATGGTTACTATTGTATGCTTCTAAATGATATACCACATGTTTGGCACAGGATAGTTGCTAATCTAGAAATGGATAGTTATAATTAACTTGATAACGGAATCGTAATTTTTCAACGGGTAGTTGCCTTTTTCGCAAAATGTTGTCAAGTTACGTCCACTTATACAGCCTTGCATGATCCTTGGAGTCATTTTATTTCTGGTTCATGACGGGTAAGTCTAGCTGAGTACCTTCTCGTACTCAGGGTTTATTTTCCCATTGTTGCAGATGGCACTGTGTATCATGGTTATTGCAAGAGTTGCTTCTATCCCGCTGTGGATGAGGAGTAAGCCTTGGGCAGGCTTCCTTAGTAATTCCTATCTTTGCTTTTGTGGATCGTGATCTGGCATGGCACTGTATCAAACTATGTTGGAAACTTTATCTTCGAACTTATTTGCTTCCGCTTTAATTATCAAACTCGGTTTGTAATAACTTTCTATTCGTACTCTGATGATGAAAAGTATCTGTGAACTTTATGTAATGTGTGGCATGTATGTTGAATCCTGTACGATCTTGGTTGTTGTAAATCGTTTATCGAGACCCGTCGTGGTACTCGACGGACTACCGGGTTTATATGGGTTCAAGTATGACAGTGCGACCGCTTGCGGATTGCCATTATACTTGTATTCTTATAAATTGGTCGGTTCTGCGACAGCTGGTATCAGAGCAAGATTCAACGTTAATTGTCACAAGTGTATTTAAAACAAAAGTTTTTGTTTTTCAAAAACCCTTCCCTAGCAACTATTAGTTATATAATAGGTATTTGAAATCTAAAGTGTGCCAATGATCACTTTCCTTATGCCCAAATTAAGGACTATTAGGTGGCTATTTAAGTACTAACACGAGGGTTTTTACTTCGTCGTACATACGGCGTGCTATAGTATGGATGCCATTCACTTGAGTGGTAATGAATGGATCAAATGCCTCTACGCCAAGGTAAGATGAGTGTATGACCGCAAGATGTGAGCGTGCGGTCGGGAAGAGTTAGCTTTGGTACGGCTGTGTATGCATGCTTGCATGTGTATATGGTACGTATTTAATTATGGGTTTAAATTCTTAATGGGTAGATTGATACGGAAGTATATGTATGGGTATGCATATATGAAAGTATTTACAATACCATTCTGCATATTTCATTATGGGTTTAGGGCTGAAATGAAATTTTATGCAGGTACACTAACAACAAAACGTGTAGCTCGACTAGTTACGCTATTTATGAGAGAACGTATGTATGCCACCGTGTCTACCGTTAGAAGCAAATTTTTCCTAAGTTTCTGAGGACGTATGGAACAAGCATGCATCATGTTAAATTACCATTCACATAACTACATTGTTCCTCCCCTTATAAAATTCTTACTCGGTTATGTAACTCTTATCCAGTATGGCATTGTCTCACCAAGGGTACATGTTAATGGTGCAGATGGCACGCACCAAGCAGACTGCTCGCAAGTCCACCGGAGGCAGAGCTCCTAGCCGTCAGCTTGCTCCACGTACCCGTCAACGTCACACGTTCCTTGGAGAGTTTGGGATGCCTACACTCTTGTGGAGAGTGCTCAGCTATGTAGGTTATCCTGATGGAATGGAACCCCACTACTTCTGGGCGAATGAGCGATTGGGAGAAGGTCTCTTAGTTACTGTGGAGGCCGTTGTTCGTCCCCGAGGTGACGATTCTGAGTGGACAGGCTGGTGTTATGAGTCAACTGGTAGGACTGCTAAAGAAGCAGCTGGCAGGGCAGCTTTTGGGATCTTGAGGAATATCATGGATCGTTTTCCTCAGGAGCTGGCAGCCGCTTCGGTTGGAGTCTTTCCAAGAGGTAATCCCTCCACTGACTCATGGCAGCAGGCAAGAGGAAGATCTTTGGAGATTGGTGCAGCAGAAGGGCAGAACAGTGATAACCCTGCAATGAGCGCCATGTTCACAATGATGAGAGTGTTAGATGGAGTTGAGGGTAGCCTCAGATGTGTGTCTGGTGCTCTTGGTCATGCCCGCGAAGACCGACGTTAGCTTCAGAGGGAGCACAATGCCGAGATTGAGAGGCTCACTGAAGAGATGACTAGGTTAACTCACCAGCGAAATGCAGCTTGGTCCAGGGAAGATGTCCTGAGGGCTCGATAGTTTGAGCTAGGACAGCAGCTGGCCAATGCTGAAGAATACAACGATAATCTGCATGAAGAGGTTCATTTACTGCACAATCAGCTCCACCCTTATGTCCCACCTAGAGCCACAGAAATGGATCTAGAAGGGTACGAAGAAGAAGAAGAAGTGGCACCTGAAGAGGAAGTAGAACCTGAGGAAGGAAATGATTCTGCGTCTGACCTCGATAGTGATCATGATGAGGATTAGATCACTTCGCATTTAGTGGAAGGACTAATGTATCACCTCTATTTATGTAATGGACATGTAGTTTGAAGTCGGCATTAGTAACCAGACTATCATGTAATGTTAATCGCGTGCTTGGACGAACGTCAATGCAATTCCCGTTCTTTGTCGGTAATCACGCATTAAAATTTCGTGCGTTATGAGCACGATAAGTGGTCAAATTGGTGATGTCATGTTGCGAGAAAGAATTATTATGCCTCTGTTTTTATTGTGATTTTGAGAATTTTCTCCAGTAATTTCAGTTTGGCATGAGTATCTAATTCATCTGCAATCTCTTGGCATCAACCAATAATCACTTATTGTTGCAACTTCGCAGATGACGCGCACCCGTGCAGGAGCTAGTAGCAGCCAGGATGGCAACCACGATGACTTGCCACCCCCACCCCCACCGTCTGCTCAGGAATTCTTTGCCCAGTTCCTAGGGAGCCAGAGGACAATGGAAGAAGCTTTGCGCCTTATCGCGCAAAACACTGCTCGTGGCCACCCACAGCAACCAGGGGCCGAGCCAAATCAGCACAGTTCATTCAAGGAGTTTCTGGACACAAAGCCACCCATCTTCAAGGTGGCTGAGGAACCACTGCAGGCCGATGAGTGGCTGAATACCATCGAGCAGAAATTTCGGCTACTAAGGGTCACAGAGCACCTGAAAGCAGAATATGCTTCTCATCAATTGTAAGGACTAGCAGGAATCTGGTGGACGCACTTTCTGTCGTCTCTGCCTGCTAATGCGAGAGTGACCTGGGATCAATTCAAGCTGGCTTTTAGGGGACACCATATTCCCCCGGGCCTGATGCGCATGAAAGCAGCAGAATTTATGAGGCTCACTCAGGGAACCAAGTCACTCACAGAATATATGCACGCATTCAACAACTTGTCAAGATATGCTCCAAGTTTCGTGGATACTGAAGAGAAAAAGATTGAGAGTTTCAAGCGAGGGTTGGGTACCAAATTAATGAAGACGATGGCAAATTCTCGATGTGCCACGTACAATGAGTTTATTAGCGATGCCTTGACCCAAGAAAACCACAACAACATGCATGCAGTTGCTAAAGGTCGCAAGAGGGCCTATGAGGCCGGTGCATCCGGATCTTTCCAGTCAAAAGCGCCTGTCACAGCTAGGCCACAATTCCGTCCACCTGCACCCAAGTTCAGGCCTCCACCACCGAAAGCTCAGAATAACAGGCCACAGAAACCATTCCGTAAGGCGTTCACTATTGCCTTACCAAAAGGAAATGGCAATCAGGATAGTTCCGCTGGATTCAAAAGTAATCAACCCTGTTTCAACTGCAACCAACTGGGTCATTGGTCCAAGGAGTGCCCCCACCCCAAGAGGAATGGCAACCCAACTCAGAACAATCAGAGGTAGGTGAATACCAGGGCACGTCAGGGACAAGTGCATTATACCGCTGTGGAGGAAGTGCCCGCCGGAGAAGTTGTCACGGCTGGTATGTTTCTTGTCAACAAGCATCCCGCTGTTGTTTTATTTGATTCGGGAGCTTCTCATTCATTCATGAGTCAAGCATTTGCATCTAGACATGATCAAGAAATAATAGAAGTAAGTAAAGGGGGTTTTAACATAAGTTCAGCAGGGGGTACTGTTACTACCAAAAAGATAGTCAAAAATGTACTCATTGTGATACAAGGGAGGGAGTACACAACAGATTTGATAATATTGCCGGGATTGTCGATAAGTGTAATCTTAGGCATGAATTGGATGAAGGATCATGGTGTTCTTATCGACACTAGCACCCGTACTATCATGTTGAGAGAACCCACGGGAGGGAATGCTTTTCTAGTTCCACTCTCCCGCGATTTCGAACCCCAACATTTAGCCTGTGCTATCCAAGCCACCACAATACGTGATATCCCAGTGGTTTGTGAGTTTCCGGATGTATTTCCAGAGGAATTACCAGGTCTACCACCGGATAGGGACGTGGAATTTAAGATCGAATTAGTGCCAGGTACCGCACCCATATCCAGAAGGCCATATAGAATGCCACCCAATGAGTTAGCAGAACTTAAGGTTCAATTGCAAGATCTATTGGACAAAGGTCTTATCCAACCTAGCTCCTCTCCGTGGGGATGTCCAGCACTGTTTGTGAAAAAGAAGGATAAGTCACTGAGGATGTGTGTAGATTACAGACCACTCAATGCTGTGACCATCAAGAACAAATATCCGTTACCCCGCATCGACATCTTGTTCGATCAGCTAGCGAAGGCAAAGGTATTCTCCAAAATTGACTTGAGATCAGGTTACCATCAGATAAAGATCAGATCAGGAGGATATACCCAAAACTGCTTTCTCTACTAGGTACTGGCTTATACGAGTATTTGGTTATGTCTTTCGGACTAACAAATGCTCCAGCCTATTTCATGTACCTAATGAACTCGGTATTCATGCCCGAACTTGATAAGTTCGTGGTCGTGTTTATCGATGACATATTGATTTATTCAGAAACTGAGTCAGATCATGAAGAGCATCTGAGGATTGTCCTATCTAGACTAAGGGAGCATAAGCTATATGCCAAGTTTAGCAAATGTGAATTTTGGATGAGCAAAGTACCTTTCTTAGGTCACATATTATCAAGAGATGGAATCTCAGTAGACCCATCAAAAGTACAGGAGGTCATGGATTGGAAAGCCCCAACTTCGGTGCATGAAGTTCGGAGTTTTCTAGGGTTAGCAGGATACTATCGTCGGTTTATTCCAGACTTCTCAAAGATAGCTAAGCCTATGACCAGACTACTTCAGAAAGATGAGAAGTACAAATGGACACCAGAATGTGAAACAGCTTTTCACACCCTCAGAACTTTGTTGACTACAGCGCCAGTGCTAGCACAACCAGACATTGAAAAGCCTTTTGATGTATTTTGTGATGCATCAGGAATAGGTTTGGGATGTGTACTTATGCAAGAAGGGAGAGTAATTGCATATGCCTCTCGGCAACTGAGAAAACATGAAGTCAACTACCCTACACATGATTTGGAACTTGCAGCCGTTGTCCATGCATTGAAGATATGGAGACATTACTTGTTGGGCAATGTATGTCATATCTATACTGACCACAAAAGCCTCAAGTATATCTTTACCCAGCCAGAACTGAACATGAGACAACGTAGATGGTTAGAATTGATTAAGGACTATAATTTGGAAGTGCATTACCATCCGGGTAAAGCAAATGTAGTAGCCGATGCACTTAGTCGGAAGTCCCATTGCAACCCTGTGGAAGCGCTATTGGAAGATGGATTCAACTTGCTACATCCTGCTGTACTACACAATATCACAATCAGTTGTTCGCTTGAGGGCAGAATCATAGAGCTACAGCAGACTGATGTAGGAATAAGTCACATCAAGAGAAAAATGCAAGAGCAAGAGACCAAACATTTTAGATTGGACGAAAGAGGTGTATTATGGTTTGAGGACCGACTAGTGGTGCCGAAAGACCGTGAGCTAAGGAATCAAATTTTAGAAGAAGCTCACTCCTCCAAATTGTCTATCCACCCGGGTAGTAGTAAGATGTATCAAGATTTGAAAACCCGTTTTTGGTGGACTAAGATGAAGAAAGAGATCGCAGCCTATGTTGCAAGGTGTGATAACTGCAGTAGAGTGAAAGCCGTCCATATGAAAACCGCTGGATTACTTCAGCCACTGCCTATTCCAGGATGGAAATGGGAAGAGATCAGTATGGACTTTATTACAGGCCTTCCAACAACACCACAAGGTCACGATTCAATCTGGGTCATTGTTGATCGTCTCACCAAGTCAGCGCACTTCATACCCGTGAACACGCGGTATATAGTTGGGAAATACGCTGAAATATATGTTGCCCAGATCGTGAGATTGCATGGAGTACCCAGGACCATAATCTCAGATAGAGGACCACAGTTCATAGCTCGTTTCTGGGAGCACCTACACCAAGCTTTGGGAACCAAGCTAATCAGAAGTTCAGCTTATCATCCTCAAACTTCAGGACAGACAGAGCGAGTGAACCAAATCCTAGAAGATTTACTTAGGGCTTGTGTTATATCTTCAAAAGGTTCATGGGAGAAATGGTTACCTTTAGCTGAATTCTCCTATAACAACAGTTATCAAGCGAGTATCAAAATGGCTCCATTTGAAGCCTTGTATGGCAGAAAGTGCAGAACTCCATTGAATTGGATTGAGCCCGGTGAAAGGAGATATTTTGGTATTGATTTTGTCAATGAAGCCGAAGAACAAGTACGCATCATCCAACAACACATGAAGACAGCTCAATCAAGACAGAAGAGTTATGCCGATAGAAGAAGAAGACCACTAACTTTTGAAGTAGGTGACTATGTGTACTTGAGAGTATCACCCATGAAAGGTGTGAAGAGATTTGGGATGAAAAAGAAGCTTTCACCAAGATATGTAGGGCCATACAAAATTTTGGAACGAAAAGGAAATGTTGCATATAAGCTACAACTACCACCAGAGATGAGTGCAATCTTTGATGTGTTCCATGTTTCGCAGCTAAAGAAATGTCTTCGAGTACCGGAAGAAGCTATTGCACCCACCAATGTGCCGCTTCAATCGGATTTGACCTATGAAGAAAAGCCAATTCGAGTATTAGAAGAGATGGAGAGAGTAACAAGGAGTAAGATTATTAAGTTTTATAAGGTGGTG
Organism: Miscanthus floridulus; assembly: GCF_019320115.1. Taxonomy (NCBI): domain Eukaryota; kingdom Viridiplantae; phylum Streptophyta; class Magnoliopsida; order Poales; family Poaceae; genus Miscanthus; species Miscanthus floridulus. Next base: position 189,386,782 of record NC_089580.1, read on the forward strand.
TGGAACAATCACAGTGAACAAGATGCTACGTGGGAAAGAGAAGATTATCTGCAAGAAGTTTATCCCGCCTTTTTCCAAGAATGGTAGGTCTTGCAAATCTCGGGACGAGATTTTTATAAGGGGGAGGGGCTGTAACACCTCGGGTGTTAGCCTTGCATAACTTGACTTGCATAACATGAGCATGAGCATCAAGCATTCATAAATCATCATTTACAATTAAAACATCTGATCGAAACATATGAAACATTGCTTGTTATTTCGTGTTTCTTGTAACATATGCATATGATCATGTGCAAATAAATGCTAGTGGGTAATGTTGGTCACTAACACACCTTAGCTATACTTAGATTAACAAAAGGAACCTTGTTCATGAAGGCCACATTTCATGATCAAGCACTTAAGCGATATTTCATGTGTTGACCTGAATAGCTATATGAGTGACTACTACATGAAATGCTTAAATGACCTTGCAAATTGTTTTAACATGCTTAGGATATCATTAGGAACAACTTTGGTATTTAGTGCTAAGGCTAGTTTGGTCATTTAGCCATGGTTTGAATAGGTATCATGATTTCAAAGTGACATGTTTGACTAAAGTTGAACTAGGTGTTAGGGACCTTGCATGGAGGAGTTCACTAAAGCAAAGTTGTAGTGTTTGACATAAGGAACAACTTTGATTTTTGGGTCTTTGACTGATTCTGCTCCTAACATGTGTGAATTTGAGTTTCAAAAATCAGAGAAATCACAATTTCTACACTTAGCAAATTTTTGCTAAGTCATGAACACTGTCAGCCTGACAAGCCGACTTTGAGCATGATTTTACTCGGTTTAGGTTGCGAATTAGAGTATGCTGCCTTAACAAGAGTTGGAGATGGTACATGGTTCTACAACTTCTATTCGGTACGTTTGCACGAAGGAGCCACCGTTTAGCCGGTAATTCAGCGAGAAAACGCGCTGTCGGGCTCGGCCATCACGCGACTGACGAACTGAATCGCGAATGTACATGGCCGACCGGTTTCAGGCTTTGCACGCCGCGTGTCCCCGGCGGCGGCCGCGCGTCGCCAGCGCCCTGACCACGCAGGCCACGCCGCGCCTGGGCGCGCCTTCATCACCGCCAGCACCCGCCCGAGTCGCCCCGCGCTTCATTTCCCATTTTCTGCTCCGTCTTCCTCGCCGCAGCGACAGCCGAGCTCGGCCCGCACCTCCGCCGTCGCCATAGCCGTCACCAGCTCGTCCTCGCTGCTCCTTCGCCACCGCAATAGCACCACCGTCTCCCCAGCACCCCGTAGCTTCTTCCCGTGCCCGCCATTCGCGTTCGGTAAGCGTCAGCGCCGTGCAAAGGCTCACCGGAGCTCCGCCGCGGACTCCGTCATCGTGGCCGCGCTGCCACAGTCCTCCTCCCTCTCTGTTAGCTAGCGCGCTAGGTTCCCCAGCATTCCTAGATGCTCGTCTGCACTTTAGGTTGGGCCGCCGAGGTCGTCGCCAGCGTACCGCCGACGTCCCGCCTCGCCGAGCCGCCATGGCCGCCGCCGTCGTCGCTGGTGTCGACGATAGGGCCGGCCAAGTATACCAATCGACGCGCTAGGTCGAGTAGAAGGTCTAGTGATGATGTCACCGCCGGTGAACTCGCCGCCGTCGAGTTTTGGCCGCGTCCGTCGAGCAGCGCCGCTGTGCTCTGTTTTTGTCTCGCTGACCAGTGGGTCCCGCGTGTCAGCGACTCAGTATTTCAAATCCAGTTCAGTTTGAATGCAGATTCACATGTGTTTTGTTAATTTTGTATCTTCAGTTTGGTAGCTCCTAAAATGTTCAAATAAATATGATTGTGTTGCTTAGGAAGTGTAGTATTTAAGAAAAATACATTCTTGGTTTCAACAGTAGGAAATTCTGGAGATTTAAATCAGGATTTGAAATGTGCTTTTGAATGTATTTAAATTTGTTTATTTTATATCTAGAGTTCCTGTGCTCCAAAAATTATGAAATTTTTGTGGTAGGCTATTCTTGTCATACATGAGCTTGGATAAAAATTTGAGAACCAGTGCATGTGTAGATCTATAGTTATAGATTTTTCTTTTATAAATAGTTAATCCTTGCATGAATTTTTATAAATTAATTATAAGTCCAAAATTCATGAGATTTATTGGAGATGATACTAGTACCATATGGATGTTAGGAAAAATAAGAAATCTGTTGCTTGACACTTTTCAATAGGATTTTCCATTTATGCTATTTCAAGCCTTGCTTCCTTATCATTTTTGTTTAGGATGTTCTACTTAGTAAAATGACATGAAATTTTTATAGTAGTCCTTTGATAGCATTAGTAAGGCTCTGTAAATTTTTGAGAATTTATTAAGCACATCTGATATATATTTATTATTTAACCTAGATATCTAAATAAAATAATAAAGGCAATTTAATAAATAGTTTGGGCTTCACCATTATATTATCTTAACTATATTTGGTATGCTTAAACTGTTGGTAGGTTCTAGGTTGTCAAATTGTGAATGATTACATAAAGTAGAAGTATTCTTACTTTATATTGCATGTTAAATCATTTCCGGACTAATTCTAGAGTGTGAGGAGTTACATGTTGAAACTGATGTAGACTGTAAACATGGTTAATAACAAAGTCGTCGAGAATTTGATAAGCTTTCCAGAAAGTCCAGGATCACTGCTTTTGGATTTATAGAACTCCAGTTATGAGTGAAACAAGTAGCTCCTATATGACATAGTCGATGCATTGCAAAAGTAGTTAAGTAGTAATCGAGAAGAGATATGCACCTACTCAAGCAACATGATGCACTTGTTAACATATATGCATTCGTAATACTTATACCATACTCATGCATCTAGGATCGGAGGAAGAGATCACGTTGCTGGAATTCGAAGAAGCAGAGGAAGGGAACCCGCAGGAGGATCCGCAAGCCGCAGCTCCCGAAGGCGTGGAGCAGAACCCTGAAGAGCTTCCGGAGTGCCCTGACCACCGTCCTACTTCCTTTCTGCGAGGCAAGCCCCGGAGCATTATAAGTCTCCCAGTAATTTACAAATGTTTACTTACGTATTTATGATTGATGCATTAGGTTATAAGAGTTGAATGAAACCACTTGATGCATGTACATTCCTTGTCCAGATATTACACCTTTAACCGGTATAGGTCCAGGATCGAATATATATATGCTTAGCCATGCTTAGACCGGTAGAAGTCGGGTGATGTCCTGTCACCTGCGAGATATAGGTGGATACCGGAGCACGGTTGGCTATATCTGCTATCGTGGAACAGAACCATGAGGTAAAAGTAAATTGAGACCGGACGGGAGGTCGATAGGGAAGCAACAAGGCATGGAGGTCTTGGGTGTGGACTTATCCCCGTCTGTGTCGATTAAGGACCGTACCGTTGTTGGCGCTTCTGACAAGATTGAACGCATGCCTCTCACTTAGCTGGCCGGATAACTCGTTCCGACCGCGAAGCCGAGTAATTCAACTCAGGCCGGGAATCGTTCTGTTGTGCGCTCCTTCCGGGGAACGATCAGACTGAGCCCAAGGGCAGGTTTGGCCTGAGCATCCTAGCATCTGGTGTTCCAGATTGTGCGGCGCGGTACGAACCCGCGAAATGTGTACCTGAGTTGTACCAAAGGTGACCTAAGACTATCGTGGCTGGTAGATCTGGGTTTGTGTTAGGAAGAAATTCCCAGCTGGTTGAAAATCGATTCGAATCGCCGTCTCTCCCGGATAGTGAGAAACTTGGCTAGTCCCAACATCGTAGCAGCTATATTATGAAACATGGTGGTTCAGATGAATATGGAATTACAATACCTGCTATGGTTACTATTGTATGCTTCTAAATGATATACCACATGTTTGGCACAGGATAGTTGCTAATCTAGAAATGGATAGTTATAATTAACTTGATAAAGGAATCATAATTTTTCAACGGGTAGTTGCCTTTTACGCAAAATGTTGTCAAGTTACGTCCACTTATACAGCCTTGCATGATCCTTGGAGTCATTTTATTTCTGGTTCATGACGGGTAAGTCTAGCTGAGTACCTTCTCGTACTCAGGGTTTATTTTCCCATTGTTGCAGATGGCACTGTGTATCATGGTTATTGCAAGAGTTGCTTCTATCCCGCTGTGGATGAGGAGTAAGCCTTGGGCAGGCTTCCTTAGTAATTCCTATCTTTGCTTTTGTGGATCGTGATCTGGCATGGCACTGTATCAAACTATGTTGGAAACTTTATCTTCGAACTTATTTGCTTCCGCTTTAATTATCAAACTCGGTTTGTAATAACTTTCTATTCGTACTCTGATGATGAAAAGTATCTGTGAACTTTATGTAATGTGTGGCATGTATGTTGAATCCTGTACGATCTTGGTTGTTGTAAATCGTTTATCGAGACCCGTCGTGGTACTCGACGGACTACCGGGTTTATATGGGTTCAAGTATGACAGTGCGACCGCTTGCGGATTGCCATTATACTTGTATTCTTATAAATTGGTCGGTTCTGCGACAAACAACGTTGCTAGCGCCGTGCTAGGGCCTCCCACCGCCTCTAACAGCTTCGTCACCACCTCATCGGCCTCCGCGTCATCATCAGGCAAGACATAGCCATCGCTGATGGCTTGGAGGTCAACACCAACGTAGTGCGAGGCGATGACGGCCAGTGCACGGTTGATGCCTGTATGCAGCGCTCCTCGGAGCCGCTCACGCACTTGACTGCTCAGTGCAATCAGACGGCTCCCAAGGGAGCTGCCTGACTGAACCCCGTCGACCTCCAGGGCCTCACAGGCGATACGGGCGGCACCCTTCAGTGTGTCGTGCTCCCTGATCTCGGTCTCGAGCACCGTCTGCACCGCGACGGAAGCCTCGGCTGCCCGGGTGACCTCCGCCTCTGACTCTGCGCCACAGGAAACAGAATGGGGTTGAGCGTGAGGGAAAACAAACCAAATAGGGACAGAAGCCTACGGGACTCACCCTTGGCCTTCTGCTCCCAGCGTCGGGCCTCGACCCGAGAGGCCTCGGCTTTCTCCTTCCAGTGCAGGGCTTCGGCCCGGGAAACATCGGCCTCCTCCTTCAGGCGCTGGGCCTCGACCTAAGAAACCTCGGTCGCCCTGGAAGCTTCACTCCCCAGCTCTGCGTTACACCAGGGAGTTAGGGAGCGAACATAAGAAAAAGCGAATAAAACGAGGGGAATAGGACTCACCCTCGGCCTTTCCCCTCCAAACCACGGCCTCGGTTCGCGAGGCCTCAGCCACCGTAAGGGCCTCATCCAAGGCGCCTTTCATCAGCTGGTGCGCACTCTGCTCCACCCCTAGCTGCCCAGCAAGGACCTTGCCCAAGGCCGTGGCCTCTCTAGCCCGGGACCTGAAGGCGTCCCGCCCACCGGCCACACGGGTCAACTCCTCCTCCAACTCCTTGACCCGCGCCACCAGAGGGGCGACCTGCTCCTAGGCCATGACTGCCTCGACCTTCGCATCGGCACAACGAAGGTGGAGGTCCTCCACCTCTACGCTCCGCGCCGACAGGAGCTCGTTGGCACCGGCAAGAAGGCCCTTTTGCCGCTGAAGCTGGTCCCAGACGTCCCTCTCCCGCCGGAGAAAGACCGACTTCCCAAGGGACCGGGTCTCGAGCTCCTGGAGGAAATAGAACAGGGGTCAATCCCTACAAAGAAAACTCGGAAAAGACCACCGCATGTGAAAAGAAAGCACGAACCTAGGCGACTCCAGGCAGATCGTCAGCCACCACGGATAGCGCCGTCCGTAGTGACCGCTCCACCAACTGGCGGTACTGCTCGAACGTGTCCTAGCGCCCGCCCTCGGCTGCGTCCTCGAGGGCGAATAGTGGCTCCACCTCAGGGTCGTCCTGGCTCTGCCACAGGACACGCGGGTCATCCCACCCGTGGGGCTCGGGTCGTACCCGCGCGAGGACCGAGCTTCCCTCGCCCAGGGTCAGAACTGGCTATTCCACGGCACCGGCCACCTTGGCGTCGGCCATCTCCTGCGCCCGGGAAACATCATCGGAGGAGATCGGAAGGACCTCCACCTCCCGGGCGCTCTCCCGCAACGACGGCGGGCCTTGAACCAAGGGTGCCACCGAGGCCTCTGCCGCCTTCGTCTCCACTTCTTGGGCCAACGGCCTCGCTGCGATCACGTCGGCCTCAGTGGTCCCAGGGGCTCTAGCCTCCGCCACCGTGGCCTCGGTGGTCCTGGGGGCTTCGGCCTCTGCCATCGCGGCCTCGATGGTTCCGGGCGCCCCGGCCTCCGCTGCCTCGGCCCCAGCCTGTGAAACCCCGGGGACCTCGATCCCGGTGGCCTCGGCAGTCAAGGGAGCCTCGGCCCCAACCGACCCACGGGCCTCGCCATCGCAGAGCGGAGGCGCGCCCTCCCCCGCATGTGTCGGGGCTGCCTCGGCATCCCCTCCTTGGGTGGCCGGCTTCTTCGGGTCGGCCCTCACCGATGCCGCGCCACGTTGTAGGGCGGCTTGCGCCTCCGCCACCCAGTGGGCGGTGGAGCCGGGGTTAACCTTGAGCGCTTTGAGGGGCACCAAGGTTGGCACCTCCGCAGGTCGCTTCCGGCTAAGGACAAAATGTTTACA
>NC_089580.1:190000752-190158559 GCF_019320115.1 Miscanthus floridulus
GTAGGGAGGCGGCGGCGCCGCCCAGTTGCGCCACTCAGAGGGGCGGGGGGGAGGGGGGGTGTGCGAGTGAGTGAGCGAGCGCACGCGGGGTGAACGACTGAACGGGAGAAGAAAGGAAAGCGGTGAACTGGAGTTCCGTGCTGTATGGTCGCCACCTGCTGCCAGTGTAAGGGAGAAGGAAAGGCACAAGCACAAGAGAGTCCACGAGGGTCAAATTGGTTTGCCTACAAAGTGAGAGGAAACTTGCTTACTGTTACATGTAAAACATAAAACAACTAGCATACCAACTAATAACATGTACTCTCACGGTTTCAAATTATAAGATATTTTGGTTTTCTATATATATATATACAGGGAGAGTATATTCAGTAGATAGCTACAAAATAAGTTATTTTGTAGCCACCTCCATTTACAATAATTTTATATACTAATTTACGATAATGGCCCCGTTCGCTGGTCTGAAACTTGGCTGAAAATACTGTTCCGGCTGAATTGTTGTGAGAGAAAAACACTGTTGGCTGATTTGGTGAACAGTGAAATGAGAGGGGGATCAGCTGGCTGGCTGGTTCAGACCAGACCAGCGAACAGCCTCAATGTCAATACATATTTACGATAGTTGAGTTACTATAACACATGGGGATATTTACCATAACATTATAGTAAACCACTTAGTAATGAGTTACTATAATCTCGTAAATTAACATAGTAATTATCGTAACTCAAAGTGGCTACCAAATAAGTTATTTTGTAGCCAGCTACAGGGTAGTAGTGTTATATATATATATATATATATATATATATATATATATATATATATATATATATATATATATATATATATATATATATATATATATATATATTGCTATGTACTTAGATACTCCCATAAAAGAATACAATTCACATTTTTCAAAGTTAACTTTGGCTAAACCCCCATCGAGAAAAAAAAACTAAATTTATATAAAAAGTTCTAATATTCATGATACAAAATAAGTACCATTAGATTCGTTATAGAATATATTTTAATAATAGTTTTATTTATATAGATATAAACGCTAATACTATTTATTATAAATTTGGTCAAACTTAGACTAGATTGATCAGGACAGATCTCGTAGTTGCATTTTTTTGTGGACGGAGATAGTACATACTATGTTTAGATATATAGCTAAAGTAATGTATCTAGAAAAGTCGGGTCTTATAATTTGGAATAGAGAGAGTATTGTTCTAGCTTCTTGCTAGATAAAGCTAAGTAAGCTATAACAAGGGATCCAAACACCGGATATGTATGGTTGGGGGGTCACGAAACTTTCCAATACCATCGGCATGTTCGCTGGTTGGTTTCTGGGCTGGTTTGGACTGGCTGGTGCTGGTTTATTATGAGAGGAAAACACTGTTGGCTGGCTGGTTTGGGCTGGCTGAAACCAACCAGCGAACATGGTGCATGAATTATAGTGACATAGAATGGAATTATCGTTGTCATAAAATATTCCCTTAATATGCGGGACAACTCGATTATCGAAAGTCGAGGGGGGCGAGGAGGGATCAATGCGAGCACACTGAGGGGGGGGGGGGGGGGGGGGGGGGGGGTCAGCGAGGCCGGTCAAGCTTGACGCAATGGGGCACAGTTGGATCTCTAGCTTGCGGCATGCGGGGACGAGGCAACCTCCGGCGTGCAGGAGCTGAGGGCAATGGCTGGCGTGGACTACAGGGTTGTTGTTGGGAAAATGGAGGAGAAAGACATGTTAGAGGAAGAAGAAAGAATGAAAAAAAAATTGGCGAATGAAAACCACTTGTCAGGTGCTTCATCTCACTTTCTAGCATCCCTCAACCAAACATAGAATGTGAACAATTCTATCATGTCAACCAAACGCAGAAGTGCATAATATGGACAGGTCACGGTTCCATCTCTCAAACCTGAGATGAAACCATGACATCCCACTATATCCCAAACCGAACGCATGTTAAGTTCAGAAACAGGCACCTGAGTTATATAGTTTTTTCTACTTAAGTTAGAGTGGCTTTAGTCACTGGCTTACGGTTAACCCACCTACCAGTGACTTAAGTTCAGTAACCGAGACATTTTTTTACATCTTATTTGTTTTTACCTACGTAATCACGCTCAAATTTACTTCCTCATCTAAATGGAGAGCGTGGTGGACAAAAATAAACCAGCGAGCAATGGCTCCCTAGCGACGAGCGTATATGCGTCCCCACGTGCGAAGCCGTTAGGTTCATCTACTTTCTGAAAGATGTCATGCCAGAGGGCAAGGAGCCGTCAGAAGCCTCGCCAAAACGAGGCCTTACACTTCGAACATTTTACCCTTAACTTTCAGAGAGTAACAGGTTTAATTTACAAGACTGAACAACAACTTTTAGTTCTCGAAGCGTCTCCATGGAATTTCTGCGACTGCGACTCCCGGAGTCAGATTCTCAACATTCTCCATGCTGATGCCCAGAGCCCAAACTCAACCGACTCGACCGTTTGAACAGCTACCGAGCATGGCGAGTCGAAGAAGGCTTTTGTGATGCCAATAAGAAATCCAAGACGACCTTGTCGAACCGATCCGGGTCCTCCATCTGATTGGAGCCTCCCATGAATTTTTCAGCCATTAACAACAGGGAAGAAGGTGTTGGAGTGCTCCCGATGGAAGTTGGATGAGTTTCGAGTTGAAGATGAGTTCCCAGCCCTCCCTAAATATATTTTCTAGATCCGCCACTGGGCACATGGCCTGTTTTCTCGACGATTTCCAACGTAACATTCTCTCCTAAACACCTGCGACACGTGCCATGCAAAAAAAAGGTATTAATACGGCAGTCTGCAATTACAATATACTGCCGTAATTTGACAGCTAGCATCTTTACAGTGTGCAGTTGTGACTTGTGACTTGTGACAGCCATTGGTTCGATCGTTCCATATGAAACAGGCTATTCAGGTCCCTCAGAGACCAATAGACGATCGCGTCGCGGCTTCGTTAACCGGTGCAGTGGAGGCGAAGCGGAGGAAAAGCGGTGGGTGGGAACAAGTGCACTGACGTCAAAGCAAGAAATATTTGTCCTCGTGCATGTGCTACGTCAGTCAGCCGTGGCTGCATGCTGAACTCTCGCAGCTTCTTCTGGTTCCTTCTGGCTTGTTGGTTTCCGCGTATTCCCGCGTTCGCGTTGCGAGTGAACAAGGAAAGCGAGATAATCCCGCCGAACGCCCCGTAACCAACGTGCGACCGGGAATCGCACGCGGCATGGAACGCGCGAAACTTAACTACGACCCGCGATTCGCAAAACGCAGCCTCCAAGCCGCGTTGGCTCAAACGCGAACGCACGATACGGTGTCGCGGAAACAAACAGGGCCTGAGAATCGACTACGCGCTTATTAGCAGCTTCGTATATAGGGCAAAGGGAGTTGCTATATAGGAACACATTCAAATCTGTACCATGAGTGGACTGAAACTGAATTGTCCAGCGATCTTATTACAAATACAAACAATCGAGTCGGCTACCATTAACCAATCACCAATGCACCTTACTGCGAGCTAGGATTAGCCGATGGATCAGGCTTGTGAGAAGCCGGCAAGAAGTCCAGCATGACCTTGTTGAAGCGAGCAGGATCCTCCAGCTGAGGAGCGTGGCCTGTCTTCTTTATGACCTCCAGTCTAGCGCTCCCGTTCAGAGCCCTGAAGACACAGCAATAATGTTACAAGCCAGTCAGTGTCACTGTACTTAGCACGGGCTGACGGCCAGCCATCAGTTTGGGGGAAAAAATGGGCTTTGCAGAGTGCCAAAGTGTGCGTGTGTAGAAACCCCCTACCTCTGAACTGCAAACGCCTTCTCCACCGGGAACAGCTGGTCGTGGTCTCCCCATACAATCAGCACTTCCTACACAACGCACGCACGACCATGGCTGAAGTTTAGTCACAGGCTCACAGACACAAGCTCGCCAGAGCGTCATCTGACAGCGCGAGACAACCTGCATTTTAATGTAACAGTACCTGAGATATTGGTGTCACTTGGAATTTATCAGTGCCGACCGTAATCCCCTTCAGGATATGAACAAGCCGCTCCCTGTTCTCCGTGAAAAGTTTCTGACAGATGACATGTAAAAAAAAGTTCGGTACTTTGCTGCTGCTGAACTGGTTGGACCAGTGGACACGCGACATCAATGCCCACTCACAGAAGAGAACAGACAGACTCCAACCGTTTGAGGAAGGGACGAAGTAGTACGTGGAAGTGGTTGGGCATTATTGACGACCGATGAGTTACACCGTCGAAATGTACGTACCGATGAGTTACGCCGTACTAGAATTACATTCTTTCAGAGAGAGAGAGAGAGAGATAGTACAAAAAATAATTACTCGTCTGGTTTCTCCCGAAGTCTTTCAAAAAAAACCAAATACATACTCCCTCCGTATCGTAATTAGATGACGTTCTGGAGGCCAGGCCGTTTGCAGCAAAAGATGACGTTCACGGTACCGAGGACAACTTTGGACGTGATTACCCTTAGCCAGGCACGCGCGCCGCCCGTTCGCATGGCTCGTCATTAATCGCGGACTCCTTGTCATTAAACGCGCGCAAAAACGCTGCTAAACGCGCGCGCCTCGCCCAGCCAAATGAATCCACACGGCACCGCACGCGCGCCAGTGCCACGCAACGCTGCCAAACTCGCGAAACAACGAAAACGCGCAGCACGCGCGAACGGCCAAACACGAGCATGCAAAAATTGTGGCGACAACGAAAAAGGCTGCCAGGGGTCCGTGGAGCTCATGCATCGGGCCGTGGAGCCTTGGCTAACCGAGCTACGATGGATTGCTGTATAGGTAGCACCCTCAGGAGTATTTAATAAGGCCAAAACAGGAAAACTAACCCCTAATTAATCACCCATTGGTAATCGTACTCATGTCCTAAACGTCATCTAATTACGATACGGAGGGAGTAAATATTTATAATACATAACCAGTATTAATTATTAAAAAATACATTTTATAAAAAACTTATTTAGAGATATATATATTGGTACTATTTTCTATGTATATGTATGCTTGTTAATTAAATTTTTTAAAAATTGACTCCCGAAGAGAAGCGCGAGGTACACTTACTTCAGAACTGAGGAAGTAAAATGCAAGATTTACATGTTATGCTACTAGCTACTAGTAGCAATGTTGCTGGGTTTCCCGTCAATCTCAATCTACCGAAAGGAAGCTGCTGCGGTTGCAGAGTTTCCAAACGAGTTGTTTGTTTGTTTACTACTGCAGAATGCGGTGTTGCGTCGCACCCGATTTGTCCGGAACTTCTAAACGTGGGCACTGGATTAATGGCGGGTTAGGTATCTCGCCGGCCTGTCCATGTTACTTTGACTTTTGATTTTGTAATGCTACTGAAAAGACGAGCAATTCTAGACTATATATAGGATCGAAAACTCAGAGTGACGTTGACTCCCGGTACCAAAGAAACGGTCGAGGAGGAAGATTTCGGCGAGCACCCGCACCTGGATGAAGTCACGGAGCAGGAAGTCCGGCGTCATCAGCCGCGGCGGCGGGCGGTAGGAGGCCAGCTCCAGGAGCTTCCGCAGCGCGGCGGGCTCGGCGGGGAGGAGGATCTCGTCCACGCCGCCCCACCCTTCGCCGGCGCGCTTCAGGAACGCCCTGTCGTCGGCGGCCGTCTTGAGCAGGTCGGAGCTCGCGATCACCACGGGGCCCACCCTCGCGGCCCCCGCGGCGCGCGCCAGCCAGTACGCCACGAACCCGCCGTAGCTCGTGCCCGCCACGGCCACGCGCCGGCCCTCCATCCCGGGCAGCGCGTCCAGCAGCGCCGCCAGGACGGCGGCCTGCGTCGCCTCCGTCGGCGGCGGCGCCGTCTCGAACGGGTACGAGCTGCCGCCGAAGCCCAGGAGGTCCGGGACGATGACGTGGAAGTGGCGCGAGAGCGGGCCCACCTGGCAGCGCCACTGCCAGGCGGCCCGGGGACCGAAGCCGTGGACCAGCAGGAGCGGCGGGAGCTGCGGCTCCCCCTGCGGAGCCCAGTACTGGACGGTGCAAGTCGCCCCGGCGCCGCCGTCGGGGTACGGGAGCGTGACGGCGTTCTGGCGGAGGCCGGCGCCGAGGCACTCGCGGCGGGCGAAGTAGTCGAGCACCGGCACGAGGCTCAGGCTGGCCCCCATGGCTCTGGCTCTGGCTGGCGGCACTGAGCTACCACTGGTCGGCGCTACCTTCAGCTGGCAGCCAGAGTTTGCAAGTGTACATGGCAAGAGAACGGGAGGCGATGGTTTAGCTTAAAGAGAGCAGGTTGGTGGTGGAGGGAGGGTTCCCAGGCAATGGCATTGCAGATTTGCAAGGGAAAGGTGGTTGAGTGGACCAAACTTTTGCCGAGATTGAAAATGAAATCGTAAACAGTGGAACAGTTACTAGGAAGAGAGCAGTGCCGTCGTGGATGCCCGTGAATGTACTTGTTCGGCTGTTCTTGTACTAGGTTCATTCGCGTCTTTTTACTACTGTCTCTGTCTTTTTACTCACTTATTATTACATAGAAGAGCCCAAAAGTTTACCAAGTTTTCTTATGCTTTTTGATATAAAGGGAATAAAGGCAAGTATCCCAGGTTCACTTCAGTTTTGGAAGTTCAAAATTCAAAACCCTGCTAAGATAGATCATGGTGAAATATCAATTTATTTTACTATGTTTTTTATGTTTGATTTCATTTAATTTATAATTGAGATTTGTCTCCCTGAGCATAATTCTTATTCATAAAATAACAAAATCACTCTTTTTTTTGCGATTAATAACAAAATGACTCTTGTAGTTCCCTTTTTCTTCAAGGGAACCATTGAGGAAGGGGCGGTGATGATGTTGACAGAGTTAAGGAGGACCGTCCGATGTGGGGTCCATGCAGCAAAACACTGGCGATGTCTTACGCGTGGCCATCGCAGATACGTCGAACACAGTACTACTGATGTGAGTGGCGGCGAAGCTGGCATGTTCACTACAACTTATCAGCCGCCGGTTTATCGGCTAGAATCAACAGTATTTTTATCTCACAACGAAACTGCTTCAGTCGGCTTTAATACCAGCCGAACAGGCTTTCTGCACTCCCCTTTGTTTAAACTTCTTTTCTTTTCTTTGCTGAAAGAGATGCTTGTTCACCAAAAGGATGATGTTATGTAAAGGAAGGACAAGAAGAATTTGATTAAGCATTAGGCTTCTATATGCTGCACGAGTGGGCTGTCAGCGACTAGTGGTCCATCAGCACAGCATCACAAGAATAACTCTGGAGTCTGCAATGTGAATAGAACCTTGTGAAAAGGGCAGTCAGTTTAGTAATACTGCAATACGTATTGGCGAGAAGAAAGAACAGGGACAGACTGTGCGCATCAGAGACAGCTCTCTGAATTTCAGCATTACAGATACGTCGAACACAGCATTACAGACTTACGGTCTTACAGATGAGAGTGGCGGCCACGGGAAGATTTATGTACTCCCCTTGGTTTAAACTTCTTTTCTTTGCTTTGCTGAAAGAGAGGCGTGTTCACCAAAAGGAGATGTTATGTAAAAGGGAGGACAAGAAGATACGGATACGGCAGCCACAATTGGATTGAGCATTAGGGTTCTATACGCTGCACAGGTGGGCTGTCAGCGACTAGTGGTCCATCAGCACAGCATCACATGAACAATTCTGGAATGTGAATATAGCCTCGTCGAAAAGTAGCCATACAGGTCTTGGGGCTGAGCCAGAAGAAAGAACAGAGACAGACTGTGCGCATCACGGGTCACGGCACCAGACAGAGACAGCTCTCTGAATTTCAGCTCCAAAAAGTTCATTTTTTCAGACATTATTGTACTCCTACAAAACATTATTGTACAAACAAACAAGTTCGGAGCGACGCTTCTCTGTACTTTTGTAATCTGTAGCCCCAACGCTGCATGATTGTGTCTGCGGGGCGTCTGCATGCAGATCATTGCCGCTCCGCTGCTTTAACTACAGTTGGCGTCGGCGCGTCGCATCGTTGCAGCGTGCAATGCAACCACCTGCGAGCAGGCCTTTGTTTGCTTCTGGGCCTCGACAGGAAAAGGCCTCATCTTACTTCCGGCCCAATTCGTTCGTCCAGGAGGAACGACTTGATGAAGCGGTTGACGTGGTCGGCGCCCTCCAGCTGCAGCGCGTGCCCTGCGTCCCTGACGATCTCTAGCCTGGATCTCTCTCCCAGGAGCCTGCATTCACGCCAGCGCATGGCAGTGCTCTGAACAATCTGAAGCAAAGTGGCGTAGTGGATCGGATTCAAGAGAGAGTTTTGGGAAGTGCAGTGTTGTGCGTTTCACTTACCTGTGCAGCCTGTGGCCAAGATCGACGGGGAACACCTGGTCTTTGTCTCCCCAGATGATCAGTGTTTCCTGGAGGAGCGGAAGCTGAAGATTGTCAGTATTTTTATTTCAGATTGAGTGTTTTGTGCGAGCTCATGCGGTAACTACTGCGATGTCGTAGTTACTAGTACTACCTGGGTAAGAACCGGGAGGGGGTCGAAGCCACTTCCGTTCTTGAGCAATTCGTGCAGCAACTCTGCCCTCTCCCTTTTCTGATCCACGTACATGAGCTGCAGCAGAGGGGAAAAAAAAGCGTGGGGAAATGTGTTTGTTGTATTGTACTCCTACTGTAGTACAGTAGAAATAATATAACGAACGATCTGGCAGGGACAGAACGCCACAAAACTGACAAGCTAGTTTTGACGACAACAAACCAATTTGCCCCTGGCAGACAGACGGACAGGTCCGCTGACGGAGATGGACACCGGACTTGTTTCACGGCACAGCCATAGCTACTTGAAATGGCCAGGGACAGGCAAACGTTTGATCCCATCAGGAAGATTTTCGGGTCTATCCACGGCCCACGGGTAGCACGTTCCACATGCGCACTGGGCCATTGCGTGCCGCATCCTAATCCTTGCTGCGATTACGTGCTCGGAAATCCTTGGACGCGGGCGAACGCCAGCCGGCAGGCGCCGGGGCGTCGGTTCATCGTACCCGGCGCGAAACCGAGACGGGACGGAAACCACACCGCACCGCCGGAAAGAAGAGACAAGCACAGCCCCAGAACGGCCAGGAGCAGAAGGGCAACCGCAACGAACGAAGTACAGAGAGCAGGTGGATGGATGCGAGCCACAAGCTATCGCTCGCCATGTCGCCCACGCGCGCGCGTGTACGGACTACGGACGTGACGCGGACCTGATATTCGGCCTGTTCGTCTGTTGGTTTCAGCCAGCCCAAACCAGCCAGCCAACAGTATTTTTCTCTCACAATAAACCAGCACCAGCCAGCCCAAACCAGTCCAGAAACCGACCAGCGAACAGGCCGATTGGCTGCGTTCGGCTGCTGTGAAAACCAGCCGGATTTTACTGTTCCCGCATGAAAAACACTGTTTACACCTCTTTGCCTCTTCGGCCCCGTCCGTCCGTCGCTTGGAACGAACTGTGCATCTATCAACGGATTCACAGACCCATCATGACCTCGCCCTCCGAGGAAAGGAGACGAAGACAATCCCAGCCCCTATCTATTCCGTCCTGTCCAGCTGTCCGTGTCCGCTGCTCGATGTGCACGCAACTTACAGCGTCGCGTACGCTGCCGTGTGC
This sequence comes from Miscanthus floridulus, assembly GCF_019320115.1. Lineage (NCBI taxonomy): Eukaryota > Viridiplantae > Streptophyta > Magnoliopsida > Poales > Poaceae > Miscanthus > Miscanthus floridulus. Next base: position 190,010,358 of record NC_089580.1, read on the forward strand.
CTGTCTGTCCGCTCGCATTACGCTGCCGCATGCCCGACTGCCGAATTCTTTTGTTTGTTTCTATGGTTCTACGACCAGAGACTACAACAGGAACTAAGGTCCTGTTTAGACTATAGAACTAGTCCTCAAACATTTAAATATGTGGACTAATTGTCAATCCACTAATCAAACATTTAAATATGTGGACTAATTGTCAATCCACTAATCATGGACTAGTTATTAGTTCACTAGTCCACTTAGGGCTGTTTGAATGAACTAGTACTGATAACTAGTTCTATTAGCTCTTATGGGTGAACTAGTGAACTAAGAGCATCTCCAAGTGTTCCCTAAATGTTTCTCCTAAACTCCATGTTTGCCAACTCCTAAAAATATATTAGGAGAAAAAAAAGAATACCATCTCCAATAATTTCTAATATTTCAATGCTCAATGATCAAATCTGGGTTCCACTCAACTTTTTTTGCGTCTATCCTCTTCTTGGTGGCGAGCGATGGAGCGGCGAGTTCCTGGTGGCGAGCGATGGAGGTACGTAGCTCGATGCATGCCGCGATCGATGATCGATCGATCTACCTCACACAGATGTAGTAGATGTGCTTATTTTACAGCAGTGCTATACTAATCGCTAGTAATGACGTGATGATGTGCGGCTCGATCAGTAGCCCCAGCAGAGGTGGCCGTGGTCGAACCGTTGGGCGCCGGAGGAGGAGGAGATCTCGGGGTTCACGTCTGGGGTCAGCCCCGTGTCCTGCGACGAGCTCAGACGCTCCCCCCCCCCCCCTTCTTGCACGGCGGCGCCGGCGCCGGCACGGGCTGCTGCTGTTGCTTGTTGGACATGTCCGGGAGCCCGCCGCCGCCGCCGTAGACGCTGCCTTCCAGGAGCTGTACCTGGCTCGTCGCGCCGTGGTGCAGCGGCCCGTAATGCGCGAAGCCGGATAGCAGGAACGGCGAGGAGGCGGCGAGGCCGAGGTGTTCCTCGCGGCAAAATACAGCGCCGGAAGAGGACGGCGCGTGGGAACGGCGTCGCCGCGCGTGGCTTCGTCCGCGTAAAAGGTAGGCGGAATGGGAAGGAATTTCTCGAGTCCTAAAATATTAAGAGTTGTTGGAGAGAGATTTTTTTTTATCTTTCTAAAAAATAAGGATTAAAAGGATGTTTAGGAAACTCTTGGAGATGCTCTAACAACTAGTCCATGACTAATGGACTAAGAATTAGTCTGTCTATTTGATAATTATGGACTAAAAATTAGTCAACTAGTTGTTAGTTCTATGGATCCAAACATGGCCTAGAGCTAATAGCACTAGTCGTTAGTCCTAGTCCATCTAAACAGGCACTAAACAGTTGTCCTTAATGGTGTTTGTTTGAATGGATTAGAGGGAACTAAAAGTCATTAAAGCTACTGAACAAAGACTAAAATACCCTCACCCTCAGGGTGGAGACCGGGAGAGGTCGGGACCAGAGAAGGACATGGGGTGTCAATTTGGCCCCAAAAGTACCGATAAGCCTCACCTAAAGACTTCTACCTTTTAGTATGTAGTTACTGTTTTAGTCCATCTATCTCGTTAAAAGGACTAAACGGATTAAAATTTAGTCTCTATCCTCGTATTTTCACGAAAACAAATGGGACCTAAAAACTACTGTACATGCTCGATCGGCGGAAGGCTCCACCAGGAACGTGGCAGTCGAGTCATCAAAGGCGGCGTTCGGCTGGTATGAAAATTTCAGACCAGCCGGTTGGTCCGGCTTGTTCTCCTCACAATGCTACAGTGCATCTTTCAGCCGCTACAGTATTTCTCTCTCACAAAACCAGCCGCTACAGTGTTTTTGCTTCTTTTTTCCAGACAATCGAACGGGGCAAAAGTGTTTTTGAATCAGGGAATCTTTGCCGATTTCTTTTTACTAGAGGGTGGGGACACGTGGACCACGTAAGGAGCCAGCGACCAAAGGAATCGACGAGATTGGCGGCATCCGTGACACGCCGCACCAGATCTACTGGACCTGCGTGTCTTTCTCCGCACACTCTGGAATAGGAGTGGTTGCCTAGGCGTTCGTGTTTTTTCTTGTACTCCCTCGTTCATTCATCATCAAAAAGTTAGGATTCCAACGATAGCAAGTTTAGCCTTTCTAATAAACCATTCAATTTCCAAATTAATGAATAAAAGTTATAAAGATAATAACATCTATAATACCTACTCCATCCCCAAAAGAATATAATTCTAAAACAATATCATATTTTATTATATCATCTTTGACCAATTTATATATATAAAAAAACATAAATATTTATGATATAAAATAAATATCATTAGATTAATTATGGATTGTATTTTCATAATAAATTAATTTAGAGTCATAAATGTAAATAGTATTTACTAGAAACTTACGTCCTGTTCGTTTAGGCTTGTTTGGCTTATAAGCCGTACTTTTTCAGTCAACGAACAATATTTTTTTCTCACACCAAATCAACCAACAATACTTTCAGACATGGCTTATCAGCCAAACAAGCCCAACACAAACAAGGCGTTGGTCAAATGTGAAGCACTCAAAGTGGCACTCAATCCATAGTTATATTCTTTTAGGGACAGATGTAGTACTTAGTATTATTATTACTAAATGATTATGAAATATATATTTTTATAATAAGAGGTTAATATTATCTTCTTTTTATAAAGTTGGTTAAAATCAAAGGTCAGGTTCGTTTCGCTGAAATTTAATTTATACCGATGCTTATCCTGATTTGTTGGGAAAAAAATCACCACGTGCGTTAAATGACATGACATATTAGGGAAAAAAACCGCTTTGCATGTACGGAGTTTCATGGCCACCATGACCAAACGAATGGGCGCTGTTTCCCACGGCTTGGAAACCGCACGATACCTGCGTTGAGACGGTTTTTCTCGTTTCATCCGATCCAGTGCGGCCGTGCCGTGCGGCTCTGCCATCCCGGAGATGTTGACGAACCGCCAGGCGACCTTTGCACAGCGAGCTCTCGGAGCCGCCGCCGCTTCCGCGGTCATCGACGAGGCCGGGGAAGCAGGGCCGGGCGCCGCGGCTTGGGGGAGCAAGGGCCGGGCGTCACGGCCGCCCGCAGCTTGGGGCCATGGCTGCTAGCTCCTCCGCGCAGCGCCGGGATCCTCCTTGCCTGTGCTAGCGGCCGCGTTAGCGTCGGTCCACTGCACGGTCTGCTCGCTTGGGAAGATGGCTTCCTGTTCAAATTGCTCAACCCAATCTTGGGGAAAAGGATGAGAAGCTCAAGGCGCGTCTGTGGATTTACGGAATTGAAGAGAGGTAGAGCAGGTTCAGAGAATTTGGTTGGCGCATTGGTTGCTGTCGTTGGCAGAGGAAGGAGAGAACGATGAAATTGAGGGCTGGTTTGGCACGGCTACTCCCGAGAGGCTCTATAAATTATGGCTCCTCTAAAACGGCTCTAGTTCCTCTGTTTTTTATTGAAAAACAGCTCCTCCAAAAAAATATTTAGCAGGACTCCTCTAAAGAAGCCGGAGAGGAGCCCTACCAAATAAGCCCTGAGTCAAGAAAATGGCTACAGCCGTGTAATGTCTGATCGGAGACTCTGGCTGTACTAGTCTGTAGCTACAACTGCACCGCTACAGTGCACTGGCACTCGGCTGTTTTACTGCAGGCCTGCAGCCGCTTGTTGCTGAAGCGAGCAGTGCATACACACGGAGTGTTCGGCTGGCTGAGGAATATGTGTGTTTTTCTCTTATAATATTTTAGTATAAATAATAATTTCAGCACGAGCAATGTTGAATTCATACTAGCCGAACACTTCGACAGTTAACATGACACAGCCGATCCCAGCATATTACAAGAATTAAATGCTGTAACTAGTCTATGAAATTGTAAAATATAAATGTGCATCGAGAGGAGTCTGTTTTATTCTCACCTACCAGTGCTATTACGTCTTAAAAACGGTGGGATAAAATCTTGAGACTGGCCTTAGTGCAGTCACAATACATAAACTAGAATAATTTATATATTTATTATGATTAGTGCATTACTCTCTAAGTAAAATAATGATGTGACATTAAAATTAAGGAGGACTGAGTAGAAAATGGTTTCTTAAACATGTTTTTCTGTAAAAATAATTTGATCACTATGAATTTTTGTAGCATTTTGTGTTATTTTTAAAAAAAGCTTTCTTATAAAATTGAGCTCTCATAGTCATATTTTCATGGGATGAGACATGTTTCGTGCAAGAGAGTGCAAGAGATTACGAAATCCAAATGCATGAATATACAATTATTATATTATAAGTTTCGTGTAAACATGCTTGATGCTTCACTATCACTACTGAGCTTTTTTTATGCAACTATCACTACTGAGCTTTAGCGTACGCTAAACAAGTCACGCAGTCTTCCCTCAAAAAAAAAAACAAGTCACGCAGTCTAAAATAATTAGCCGTATAGAAAGAGATCGAGAAAAAAAAACTTATATAGAAATAATAACGGGGAAAAAAACACCGAACGAGATGGAGCGGTAACCTGGATGAAGTCGTCAAGCACGAAGTCCGGCATCCACGGCGGGGGGCGATGCATGGAGCGTCGCACGAGGAAGCGCAGCCCCTCGGCGGTGTCCGGCAGCAGCGCCTCCTCGACGGCGCGGTCCTCCCGCGCCGCCATGGCCCGCATCTCCCCGGGCGTCGCCGCGACGCCGGTGGTCATGATGACAAGCCTGCCCACGGCGTCGCTGGCCTCGGCGGCGGCCATCCGGTAGGCGACGAAGCCGCCGTAGCTGATCCCGGCGACGTCGTAGCGGGTCACGCCGAGGAGGCGCATGGCCTCGGCGGCGCAGCGGGCCTGGAACGCCACGGAGCGGAGCGGCGACGCGGACCGGGACTGCGCGCCGAAGAAGAGGAGGTCCGGCGCGTACACGTGGAAGTGGCGAGACAGGCGCGGAAGGTTGCGCGCCCACGTCCACTTGGCGTCCCCGCCGAAGCCGTGGAGGAGGAGCAGCGGCGGCTTGGAGGACGGGGTGGCGGGGCACCAGACGCGCAGCGTGGTGGCGCTGGCGCCGCCGCCGCCGTCATGGAGGCGGAGGAGGACGGGGCGGAGGCGGAGGCGCGCCAGGAGGTGGAGCGACAGCGCGGCGTCGCGGAAGGCGGCCAGGCGGAGGCGGAGGAGCAGGCGGAGGAGGAGCAGCGCGAGGGAGAGCAGCACGAAGAGCGTGGACGCGCCGTGCGGCTGCTGTTTCATGTTCATGGCTGCCGCCAGCGCGGTGACACTGGCACTGGCACTGCCCGCCGTCGCGCGCATGGACGGGACGGAGATGCGCATCGAGGTCGAGGGCACTGACGGAAGGGAAAGTACAAGAAAACGATGCCTTCCCAGATCGGTGGACGGGGACGATGGGCTTGGAGCAGGCAGCAGTGGTGCAGCATGTTTATATAAATAGACTGCCATGCGCCCTAGCCCTCCCCTGCCGGCCTACCCTGTCAGCATGCCACGCCGTTTTGCCGGGCAAATTAATGTCCCTGTTTCCAATTGAAATATTTCAAACAAATTTTATCCCATAAGAAATTATCATCTTTTTTCTCTTTATATTATGATATATCAGTGTATTTAATGTTTATGAAACTCCTGTGAAACTGCAATTGAAATTGGGCTCATCTCTACCTTACGAAAGCGGCTGGGATTCTCGGGCGGTGGATAGGACCACGTAGCCCGTTAACCTGCCACCCGTTGGATCAGCCGCCCGCGCAAGGAAGACCGTCCGATGCGGGTTCGTCGGGCCTGTCGCCCGTCAACCCGGGAACTTGCGAATCATCGCGAACCCGAGCCGAGATCCTCGACCCCCGACCTCGCAAGCCCCTCCTCTCCTACTCCTCGACGACGGCGGCGCTGTTGCAGCAAGCTAGCTGCGGGATGGCGACACGACGTGGCCGCGGTTGGCGAAGGCGCAATGGCAGAAGGCCAGCTGCGGGGTCGCGGGGCGGCGTGATCACGCACGGCGGCGGCGGCGGCGGCGTGGTGCTAGCGCGGCCGAGGTGGAGGGCGGGCCGCGAATGGAGGCGCATCAGCGTGAGCCGCCGAGGCGGGGCAGCGGCGCAGTGTGGCCGCGGACGAGGAGCATCGCCGCATCGGCGCGAGCGCTACCGAGGCGGGGTGGTGCGACCGAGACAGGGTGGCGTGGCCGCGGACGGCGGTGCACACCGTGCGCGCGCCGGCGCCACTGCAACGGGACTACGGGAGAGGAGGACGCGGCCGACGGCGCTGCAGACGACGCCGGGTAGTGCTTCGTGGACCCGAACCGGGTGATACAGATGGCCCCGCCCCTGCTGTTGCCGGCGCTCGCTAGGCCGTGCCGGCGGCGGGCTGCCTTCGTGGTGCTGCTCCCGTGCTCCAAGGTATGCAATAGCATGCACTCCACCTGTTCGCTCAAATGCCTGTGGTAGATGGAAATCAGTTTTAGCCTACGAGTAACACGCTGTACAATCCAGGGATCCATCATAAGCAGGAAGTGCATACTGATGTATCCACGCTAATTGTAGCTGTAGTGAATGGTGATTAGCACATGCGAAGTGTATAGACTGAACATACCGGTCGAGCAACAGAGCAGGATTAGTTGATTCAGTAATACTGTCCATGTTCATCATGTGATTTATACTCTTCCATATTGAACAGAAGCATTTCAGTGTGTCCTTTTGTCTTCTGGAATACATAACTGGATGTATTATCTGTTGTTGATTCACATTTGGTTGGCAATCTTCAGATGAACTGTGATACCCAAAACAAAACTGTGACACCCTGTTCGCTTGGCTTATAAGCCGTACTTTTTCAGCCAACGAACATTATTTTTCTCTCACAACAAATCAGCCAACAGTACTTTCAGCCATGGCTTATCAGTCAAGCGAACAGGGCAATCTATGTCATGTTTTAGAAGAATCATTAGTCCCACACAGACACAGTACACAAGCACAGAAGAGGACCTGTGTCATTCCAAGGGCAGAACCTAAAACTGTTGTCACCAGAAGTATTTTCCTCAATGAAACTTCCTTCAAAAAATGAATTATACACGTCCTAGAAATTCTATAGTAAATCCCAAGCTTATTTGTGCTGAAATTTATGAAAAGATAGCACATGAAGATAGCAATTAAACATTTAAGCTGATAAAATAAGTCTGTGAACATACATGAAGAAAAACATGGCACAGTCTGATTGCGGTGTTGCTTGCCAAAGGAATACGAACAAGGTGGGTAGGAATATGCTGGCTTGCTTTACCTCATTCCAGAACTGCATGATACGCTGCTTAGAGCTCTTCATGGGATTCTCAAAGTCCATTGTCACAACAAGATCGTTCATAACTTTCACCCATAATCGTTCACTGGATCATGTAATCTTGATTGCGCGCTTTTCATTATTTAAAAACGATCTCTTGCTAATGAATAACAATCTTATCCTGTTTCCACAAGCCTCATTTAAGAGACAGGTAAAGAAAGTGACAACAGAGCCATGTGAGAGTGTATCTTTGAAGTATCCTTGCTCTGTGTCTTAGTCTCCTAGAGCCCTGGTTATCATGTCGCATGGCTCGGTACAACTTTTAAATTTTTTAGTATAAAAAGCTCTCCTCGCTACTTGATAATATTAGATTCAGTATAATCCATGTTTTGCAAGCTACAACACTTATGTTTGTCCATCACAAACTGAACTAAATGTTTGCATCTTGCAGTTTGTATATGCAATCCTAAAATAATTTTCCTAATAGTTTGGGGGACAAATCCAGAAGAAAGCTCAATGCCATTCAACTTGATCTGTTCTTACAAATTACCTACAGAACAGAATCAGTTTGGTGTTCTAATTATATGATCTGAGTTAAAAACAAACAAATTCAGTTGTATAAGAGATTTAAGTGAGCCTCTACTACATTTCACTAAGGTTGTTTCTGAAGTATGGTTCACAGATCAAATAGTGCCGATGCAAGCTCAAATTAAATTCGATCGTTTATGACTTCTGTCAACTTGTTATTAGTCGATCTTGCAATTGCTAAAAGTATGCTAACTACACGAACTACATTGCATATTTGTTGCATATTTTAGCTTATTCTTGCAATACATCAGCAGGCACATATTTAGTTACCTGTTGCTCCTATATGTCACACTTTCGAGCTCACGTGCCAAGGCACATCAAAGGAGGGCTTGAAATTTTAACCATCACAGACTGATTGCTCCAGCGAGTAAACACAAGGATCATTGCACCATCATTTTATTCTTAAGATAGTTTCTATTAAAAAATATATACTTCAACTGAGAATTTGGTATGTTACTTTACAGAGATTCATGTAAGCTACCAACCTTAGGTATATGCTATTTCTTTTGTTCTAATGTATTCCTCAAATTTATGGTGACAAGTTACCTCACTTAACATTGGTAATTAACAGCTGCTCTACCTTAGTCTGTAAGTCCCATTGCGTACACTGCAGTGACAAGTTAAAAAAAAATGCAGTTATTTGTAGAATAACTCAAAATATACAACATCATTCATAACCTATCATTTGCCTTCACATTTGATTGGAGCTCTACCATTTGGAGTTCATGTAATAATCACTACAAGAACAAAAGATCGGTACGTCACTCCAGAAATTACGCCACGCCAAATTACTCCATGTTTTTCCCCTACCGATACAGGGTCAACAAAGAGAGGGCTGGCCATTTTGGATAGCTAGAGACATCCACAGGCTGATTTACTCTAGCAAGGGCGCAGCAAAGCTGCGCCTGTTTTCTAGTCATAACCCTAAATCCCTAATACATCGTTTGACATCCTCTCCCATGTTCTTCGTTGGAGGAGTTAAAGGTGGAGTCAAAGAAAGGAGACATAAATTGTAGCTCCAGCTTCTACAAAAATAGCTCTTTGGCTTCTTTGCCAAAATTTGGATCCGGACCCCGAGTCATGCCAAAGAGATCCTACTAGCGAAGTCAGCATGCTTCACCATTTTGCCGGGCAAACGAATCAATACCTGATTTTTCAAAAATGATGAATTAATACCCCCATTCAATTACATGGACAGTTTGGAATTTGGTGGATTGGAGGATGCGGGTGAAGAAAGTCTGAAAGATGATGGGAGAAAGCAACCGGGGACCGGCCGGTTGGTAATAAATGGATAGCATGGCCGTGATCGACAAAGTGACAAGTTTTATGAGGTATAGTCAGGCTCTGTTTGGAAAGGTTGTACAGTTTTTCACCTGTAATATCATTTCACCTGTAATTGGCTGTGCACAAGAATACAATGGTATATTTTTTCAGTGGTAAGCTTCTTGTTTGGGTAGCAGAGACAGCTTGGTGACGCATAGGACGTAATGCGACGCTCTCGCCGATGAACATGGCGATGGTAGCCTCCGACCTCCAGGGGCAAGCCCACGACCTTGAAGCCGGCGACGACACCAACGACTTCACCCTTTACACCAAGAGCCAGTAGCTGAGGTCCCGAGGATGCTCCCCACCATGTCCGACGACGCCACCGCCAAAACCCACTGCTCCAGCCGCCGCTCAGCATGGCCGACGCGTTCTCCCCGGCCGGCACCTCGGCGAGCATGTCGGACACAGTGTTGTTGTAGAAGTAGAAGGCCGCAGAGCTGGGTGCCATTGTCGAGACGGCGCTCGGGGAATTGGGGTCGCGATCGCCGCCGCCGCGCCCCCGAGCGATTCTTGGGTCCTCACCGAGCGGGTGTCCCCGGTCAGTTGTTCCCAGTCGGCTCCGACCGCGCCGGTCGGAGAAGAGCTGTAAGCAGATGTTCGGTGTATTCCTGGTCGGAAAAGCGGGTCGGAGTCGGAAGCGAGTGTTGTCCCCTCCTTGGCCAGACCTTCCGGTCGGAGACTGGATCGCTCTTCCGGCCTGTCGTTAGGTATCTGGGCTGGCCCAGGAGTCGCGCGTTTGTTGTAATGCCGTCTGCTGGGCCGAGCTTTTGCTGGGAAGCGGACCCATTGGGGACCCTGGGTTTATGAACCCAATAGAATGATTAGGAATTCTATGTGCTGAAGTGTGGATAATTGGTCATTCTATATTGTAACTAGTACAATCCATTAGGTGGCGGGTAGAATTTCAGATACCTTAAGCTGTTCTAGCTAAGACGGACATAATTGTCATCACACTACTTGTTTAACCATACAACAATCAGTGCCTTCTTCAACTCCTCTGTTATTATCTATGCATGGTCAGCGGTCAGCAAGGAAGAATTGTCAGTGTCCACTTACAGGATTTTGTCATGTTATTACGGGTGATCTTATGCATGCGTTTTGGTAATTCTGCAGTTGCGGGGAGTACCAGGATTGGCTGAAAGGATGGCAGCATTGATGTGTGTGGATTTGGACCGCAGGATTGAAACCGAAGAGGCAGATGAGCAGGATGGTGACGAGAGTGGGAGCTTGGAGCATGTATTGCAAGTAGTCGACAAAGAAAGGGCTAGAGTTCAGGAGAGGGGAAGTGATTCTGTAGCATGGCTGGAACTTGAAGAACTTGGAATTGATGATGACATGCTAGTAGCCTTGGATCTATCTGCAAAATTTCCTGTCTGGTTCTCTTTTTCTAGAAAAAAGAACAGTCTGATTCTTTCCAATGTACAGGTTCTCCATTTTGCTCATTTGTAATATACAGTCAGGAAAAATGGTTATGTGCTTGTTCTCACGTTCCCCATGAAAATAAAAGATTTCACCTGTGAATTTTAGCGTTTTGTCTAATACTTAATGTTACTAGTGGTGACTTCAATAAAGTATTTTTTTAACGTTTTATGCTAGTTGTCAGAACTCAGAACAACTGTTTTTGACACTTTGTCCTTGGTCTTCAATTTATCTTAACTATTCCCTGTTGTATCTGACTAGAATCTGGTAGCTCTGAACCTACGGGGAAACAAGCTGCAGGATCCAGAGAAAGTTATGCAAGAAATCAGGAAGTGTGCAAAGCTAAAGGCACTTTGGTTGAACGAGAATCCTATTCTTGGCAAAAGGTGAGACTTTTTTTTTCTTAGGCTGTTTAACAAATTCTTCAGTGCTGTTCACACACACACAAAAAAAAAAATCTTCAGTGCATACTTCCATGGCAATTCAAGGGCCAAATATAACTCAATTTGAGATAAAACTATCAATATCAGTATATCACATTGATGGAAATTGGTAAGCAACTTGTCTTCCGTGCATACTTCAATGGCAATTGGAGGGCCAAAGAGAACTCAAGTTGAAAAACCTAACATTACATTGATGGAAGCTGGGAAGTAATTTATCTTCATGAAATACTTCAAGGTGCATTAATCATAGCATTCATTCATACAAATTCTAGGCCCGAAATGTTGTGTTTTGTGGCTGTTCAAATAATTGATTTAATATATGGATGAATTTGAGGTGCCAAAAGCGGATTTGGGACAGAAAAGTAGTAGAACACTTGCCAGCTCATTGCCATCCATGCATTTTGAGCCTTTATGGTATCAACAATCCTAGCTACAACAGAAGAGTGGTTATGCATGCATGAAGTTTAGGTCATGGAAACTTAATTTGTCTAAATAACAGAGTCTACTGCTACATTTGGTTACAATACATGTCTGGTAACAGCAATGCCATGAAAGGGAACAGCAATTCCCTGATTAAGGTCCGTTTGGCACAGCTTCAGCTCCAAGATCTAGGTTGGATCTGTAGTTTGTAGATTGAATTAAAGTGGTTTAAATATTTGTATTTAGTACAATCTGCAAACAAAGTGATTCATCCATATGCTCTTGATGCACCTCTAGCTTGAGATCCAAGATTTCTTGAACTGGATCCCTGCCGAACAGGCTTAAGGAGCAAGGAATCAGGCTTATAGAATTTTATTGTCATGTGTATTTTCAGGCAGTAGAGTCTTTTAATAGCCTATGTTATCATGATCTGACATTCTTGTTGTCCTGTTGGTCTTGCTAGTATTGACAAAGCTGTTCTAGATGGTCTCTCTGGATTGGAAATATACAATTCACATTTTACGAGTAAAGCTGGAGAGTGGGCATTAGTTTTTTGTGCAGACATTGTTGGAGCAGATAATCCCTGTTCTTCTGTGGAAAGCACACTGTTAGGGAGTATTGAGATTATTGACCTTTCTGATAGATGCATTCACAAGCTCCCCGAGGTATCTAATGACCCCAACTGATCTTCTACGAATGACATGATGCACTTCTCAACACTTGTACTGACAATTTCCCTCTCTTTGGTGTTTAAACCCCTAGGTATTCTCTCCTAGTAATTTGCCATCTCTGTCAAAATTGAACATCCGTGGTAATCCTCTGGATCAAATTTCTGGCGATGATCTCTTAAAGCTATTTGGTGGATTCACTCAGTTACAAGAGTTGGAGGTACTATGATACAGCTTACATATCTTCTTTTGACATATCTTCATGTGTCCTTTTTCAAGAAATCCCCTATATTCCACTGAATAGGTTCATATGCCTACAATACAGCTTTGATGTCTCACTGACATGCCCAAGATAACATGTCAGCTTCACGACAAGTGGCGTATTGTGTTACATGCACTTATTCAGTGGCCTATTGTGTTTTTTCTCGTTTTTTTGTCTAGATTCTTGACAAGGATCACTGTAATCAAATTTTACCTAGCAAACTCATTTCACAGGTTGACATTCCTGGTCCTCTGGGAAACAGCGCAATCTCCATTCTTGAGTCTCTCCCTAATTTATCTTTGCTAAATGGTGTGGATTCCTCAAGTATAATAGAGAGTGGGAAGCATATAGTTGACTCTGTACTTGAACTACGGCTTCCAGAATGGTCGCCTGAAGAACCCCTTGCTGAAAGAGTTATTGGTGCAATGTGGTTGTATCTTATGACATACCGGCTTGCTGATGAGGAAAATATTGATGAAACACCTGTTTGGTATGCCTTGGTTTCCATTCTTTTCTTATAACTTTTTTGAAAGCATTACTGACTCGCTAGTAACTAGGTGGATCTCCGCAAAAGTTTGGTCAAAAGATCATTGCACACCATTATGACCCGTTACCTAGAGTTAGATTATCCGATTATCTCGATTTACCTTTGCCTCGTTGTAAACAGAATGCCTGGACTCCGAGCAGAGGATATTTTGTCAGTCCATACTGTTTTCATGATGCTTGGTTATTTATGTAGGTATGTCATGGACGAGTTGGGCTCAGCCATGCACCACAGTGATAATGCAAACTTCAGAATAGCTCCATTCTTGTTCATGCCAGAAGGGAAACTAGACACTGCTATAAGGCATTGACCCTTGATATACATTTCCTATAACTTATTAACACTATAGTTTGCTAATATCCAATATTTTCAGTTACACAATTCTGTGGCCCACTCATGATGTTCATACTGGAGAAGAGTGTACCTGTGATTTCTTGTTTGGTATTGGCGAGGACAAACAGTGTTCGGCTAGGCTTACAGCTTGGTTCCGCACACCTGAGAACTACTTTATTCAGGCAATTTTGCTTCTGCGCCTATTTTGTACACAAAGATGCTTCTTTTGGTACTGGAGGCTGCGCGAATAACCTTATCACAACTCCATATATATCTTTCTTCTACTTTATAGGAATTCAGGAAGTACCAGGAACAACTTCAATCAAATAGCATTTGTTCTTCGACAAAAATAGAAGAGACACCCTCTACCAAAAGTATACGTCCAAGTGATCAATGTTTTCTGATCGGGCTGAACTTTCTAATCGTTCTGGGACCGATCAGGACGATCAGGACGATTAATCGGACGATCAGGACGATTAATCGACCTCTGATCGGTCTGATCGTCCATATAATCGTCCAGCATATAGCAGGACTATATATCATATATGTATGGAATATATACCATATGCTATATATTTATATAGTAGACAATGAGCATCAAGACTATATTTAATGACTCACCATCAGAGGAGGGGCTCATCTTCGTTCTCCCTTGGACCTGCAGCTTGTAGTTGGGGAAGAGGGCTACTCTGCAGTCTGCAGCAGGAGGGAGGAGGAAGCAGCAAGCAGCAGGGAAGATCCACGGACGGGCTGCTTGGATTGGAACTGGAAGGAAGGGAGGAGGGAGGGAGATGCACGCAGGCAGCAGGAAGAGAGCTCAGCAGCTGCTGTTGACGGCTAGAGTGGGAGTGGGAGTGAGGACTGAGGAGAGAGAGAGTGGGGGTGAGGTTATAAGAGAAACCCTAATGGGCCTGGCCCAAATAAATAGAGCCCAGTAACTGAAGCAGCCCATCTGTCTATTTAGTTCTGATCGACCCAGAAAGCTAATCGGACGATTAATCGGACGATCAGGACGATTAATCGGACGATCAGGTTTCTGATCGCTCTGATCTGATCGGAGGGCCTAATCGAGTGCTAAATACCGATCAGGACGATTAATCGCGATTAATCGGACGATCAGAAAACATGGCAAGTGATGGTCGTGCACTTCGAGTATATACTGACATACCTCATGTAGAGGAGTTTTTAAGACGGCCAGAGTTTGTTCTCAGTAAGCAACATTCAATCCTGTCTTATGATTTGTCTTCCCTTTCGCTTGAAGGATTCTAGTTATCGTTCACACAAGTTTTCAACCAATGCTTGCAGTCCTTTTCCTCTTCTTTTTGCGCCTTTTCTCCTTACCATCAGTACTTGTTACTTGAAAAGCAATGGTTAGCTTGTCTTCAACAAAGAATATTCATTTATCTGGATCATCTGAACCTTCAAAATTCTTTGCATGTTTGGTATTATTATTTTATCCAACGACTCATTAAAGTATTCTGTTATTTTTCTTGTGCACCCTTGTGATAATACTCTGTGATCTATTCATGCACCATGTAATTTGTGACTTACAGTATTGTCAACCTATCTTGTAATGCTTGCCAGCGAACCAAATCAAAATTATGTGATATATAGTTTTTGTAGTATTCACTTTAGTATGAAACTGTTGTGATGCCATCTTATCAGTTTGTTTCCTTTAATACATTCCTATAACCTTGACAACTAGTGGAATTTAGTTGGGTATCTTCCATTATTTCTGCAAATGTATGCATCAAAGGGAACTCTTTCACACCTGTTCTGTATACCTGCAGCAACTGATCCAAAGGAGGCTGACATTATCTGGGTAAGCATGCAAGTGGATTCAGAAGTAAAGAAAGCTGTAGGGCTCACAGACCAACAATACACAAATCAATTTCCTTTTGAGGCTTGCCTTGTCATGAAGCACCACCTTGCGGAGACCATCCACAAGGTTAGTTTCTCTTTTTTTGTGTGGTTAGGGGACCTTGTGTGGCGTACTGAATCTAGAATGCGTTGAGTTTGACAACATCAACATTGGTGGCATTTGAAACTAAGATCATACTCATGCAGGCTTGGGGCTCACCTGAATGGCTTCAACCTACATATAACCTAGAGACCCATTTGTCTCCACTCACTGGTGATTATTTTGTGAGGAAACGAGATGGCATGGACAATTTATGGATCATGAAGCCTTGGAACATGGCGAGAACAATCGATACCACAGTTACTGGTGATTTGTCTGCTATCATCAGACTTATGGAGACAGGCCCCAAGATATGCCAAAAATATATTGAGCGCCCTGCACTTTTCCAAGGAAGGAAGTTTGATCTTCGGTACATTGTTTTGGTCCGTAGTATCCGCCCTTTGGAAATATTTCTATCTGATGTTTTCTGGGTATGACCTGAAATTCTGAAATTCTGATGATACTTGATAAATCCCTTTGGCCATTATCATTCTTTGTTTGACAACTCTCGTGTTTGTTTTTTCTATTCTAGGTTAGGTTAGCAAACAATCAGTACACTTTGGAGAAGACTAGCTTTTTTGAGTATGAGACCCATTTCACTGTGATGGTGAGATCCAACTCATTCTCACTTCTATGGGATAACATCTAATTATTAGTTGCTGTTGAAGATTTATTAATGCCGCATTCTCTTGTATGCTTTGCGCGATTCTGCTAAGTCTGCCCATATCTCCTAGCGTATGCTTATATTGTGATCGGTTGTCATATTACATTTAACTAGTTACCTGACTGTTTCTGCTGATCCAGAATTATATTGGAAGGATGAAACATATGAATACACCAGAGTTCGTCAAGGAGTTTGAGAAGGAGCACCAAGGTTGTAACATCCTGCATTCTCTCTTTTATGTGACTTCTTAGTTGTACATTACTAATTTTTTACTTTTAACTTGTAGTTAAATGGCTGGACATCCATGAAAGCATACGGTCTACGATACGCTGTGTCTTTGAGTCAGCCGCAGCTGTTCATCCTGAGACGCAGAACCCATTCTCCAGGGCCATGTATGGTGTAGATGTTATGCTTGATAACAGATTCAAACCAAAGATTCTAGAGGTATGTGTCAAGGACTTACAGTACTGTCTTGTAATGGGGTGTTTGGTTTGGGGAATCATCCCATTCTAGATTGAGGTGATGCATCATGAGTTCATTCCTTAAGGGGCTGTTTGGTTCTGACCCTGGCGCAGGTGCTTGGGCCAGGCAGCTCCCCAGGCCGTCGATTTTGAGCGCCTGGTGGTTGGATGGACCTGCCTGGGCGAGCGCCCCCAGGCCACGCTGCGAACCAAACAGCCCCTAAATTTAGTGGAATGACCCTATTCCTCATACTAGTACTAATTATTAGCTTGTGAGGAATGGGGTGGTGATGGATCAACTAATTCTATTCCACAAACCAAACAAAAATCTAAAGAGTGAGATGATGATGGACCAATTTATTCCACAAACCAAACACATCCTAATTGTAGCTTGTTATCTCTCCAGTATTGTTATAAACCTGCTCTGGCCTGTTCGGCTGGTATTAAAGCCGGCTGAAGCTGTTTTGTTGTGAGAGGAAAATACTATAGATTCTAGCTGATAAGCCGGCTGATAAGTTCAAGCGAACAGGCTAGTTATTCTAGCTGATAAGCCGGCTGATAAGTTCAAGCGAACAGGCTAGCGAACAAGTGTTTGCTCCGCTGGAGCAGAGAAAAGCTTTTAGGTATTCTCATTTTGTGCTCTACAAAGTATGAAACTACATACAAATGTGTGGATGCAGCTTGCAGCCATAGCATGCTGACATTAATAAGATAGTACTACTTGTAGTAACTCGTACTTTGCCAGTTGGATTTGTTAGCCACACTATTGTAATCATGAGAGTGTAAGAGTGTCCAAGGACAGACGAGTCCAGACCAGATAGAAAATACAAGTCACGATAAGGCTGTAACATAGGAGCCGTTCTGCTCCATCATTAACTGCAATCTTCCATTTTTTATTTTTTTTACGGAGGAAAACCCTGCTTATATAGAAAGCAAAAACTGCAATCTTCCAGTTTGCATTTCGGTTTTGCTTTTGCTACTTATTTTTCTGTGTCTGAACATAAGTGAGTGTGGATATCTAAAAGCTTGCTGTGGTGCTGCCTACAGTATAGCTACCTAACATGTATTCTAATTCTAACCAGACCTGTCCTGAAATGGGATGCAGGTGACATATTGTCCAGACTCGTTTGGCTGTGGCTTGTCGTAAACGATCGTAAATTTCCAGCCGGAACAGTATTTTTCTCTCACACAAACCAGCCAGCAGTACTTCTTCACGAACCAGCAACGATACGAACCAGCCAACCGAACATGCCGATGCTCTGGTAGGAAGCCAGGATACCATCAGAGGCCGTGATTTTTTCAACACGGTGTTTGGCTGCCTCTTTCTTGACGAGCAAACAAATGTATCGCCCTTGTAAGCATCGCCCCGGAGGCTGCTGTAACATCAGATTTATCACAACATGATATGTTTGACCTGCTTGTCAGTTGCCATATGGGATAGGACTAAGGGTCTGTTGCCCGTTTTTTGCCAGTTTATTCTCAATGAATCGTGGTTTGCCCAGGCTTGCCGAGGGTATAGCGGGGATGTGAACACGTGATGCTGCTTGTTAAATCGCGCTTCACTCGGAGCGTGCTACACCAACAGGCTCGTTCTTGAAGGCAAGGTAGACCACTAGACATTACCCCTCTGTCACTCATATAAATAATAACTTCAAAGCGTGAGCTTGTATTCTCGCGTGTCATCAACTACACTTCATCTGTGGTGCTACTGTAGGAGTACTATTAATACGCGACCACACGGATCACTGAACCAGCCATGAGAGAATTCAGAGCAAACAAATCGAATTGTAGCCATGAGAGCTACAGCTGATGGTGGCCACATCGGTATCAGCCACCGAATCCTCCTCCCCCTCTTCCTCTTCGCCGCCGTCTGCAGGTCCGACCCCGACCTCCTCCTGGACTACTGCGTCGCCGACACGGCGTCCTCTCCGCCGTCCCAGTTTCACCTCAACGGCCTGGCCTGCATCGACCCGGCGTCAGCTCGGGCGGAGCACTTCGCCACCTCGGCGCTGTCGTCGCGGGCGACGCCGGAGCACCCGTCCGCCGCCACGGCACCGTTCGGCTTCAACGTGACGGTGACGAACCCCGCGTCGTCTCTCCCCGGCGCGAACGCGCAGGGTCTCGCCATGGCGCGCACCGACCTGGCCCCGGGCGGTCTGGCGCCGCCGCACACCCACCCGCGCGCGTCGGAGGTGGCGCTGGTGCTGGCCGGCAGCGTCCTGGTGGGGTTCGCGGACACGTCGTACCGGCTGTACACGCAGCTGCTGCGCGCCGGGGAGGCGTTCGTGTTCCCGCGTGGGATGGTGCACTTCCTGTACAACATAGACGTGGCGGCGCCCGCCGTGGTGCTGTCGGGGCTCAACAGCCAGAGCCCCGGCGCGCACCTCGTGCCCTTCTCGGCGTTCCGGACGGAGCCGCGGGTGCCGGAGGAGGTGCTCAAGAAAGCGTTCAAGATCAACGGCCAGGACGTGCACAGGATCCAAAGAAACCTCGCCGGATCCTCATAGACAGCAATACAGTATTTTTCTTCATATATAAACTTTGATTTAGCATGCAATTACTAGAAATGATAATGGAAAAAAAATATGGAATGCAATCCGAAAAGGCCCGAAACAAAGATTTGGGCCCACAACTCTCTGCTGCATAAAAGGCCTGGCCCGGTACGTGTGTGGACCGTGGAAAGAAATACGCGCAGGTAATGCTAATGCAGAACATGGCCGTATATATATTGCTAGGGAGCGAGATACACGTACAAATACGTGCCAAGTGTGACACACGCATCATGTGCATGTCATGCTGATGAACACAAAGTGCATATATGATGCGTTGACTTGTGAAGATTTCTGGAGGGTATTCCGGCGCAAGTTTCCGGCTAGTTAATTTGCGTGCGTATGATGCGTTGGAAAAACCGGCGACACCTGCTGCACGTGGCGGGGGTGCTGGGCCGGGCAGCAGGGAAGAACACACGGGCTAGTCGCAGCAGAAATCTAAAAGCATTCTGCTTTAGCGAGAAACAGATCGGTCTCTTTTCAATCTATCTGAACGACACCTTCTACTCTCTTTTTAGGGGACACCGCTGAATTCCCACGGCAATACGGCATGGATGCGTATCTTTATCTTGCTCGTCTCCTTCTACGCGAATCTTCCATTGACAACGCAAGCTAAGCAGGAAGACCTCGCGATCTTCCTCTCTCGTTTCGTGTGGCCATTGTTCGTGCAGAGCAGCAGTGTACTCTTCTGCGTCTACGGTCTACCCGTGACGCGAACCGGTGGTGGTTGCGCCGATTCGTCCTCCCTTCCGTGGCCGAAGAGCTCCGGACGGCTACAGCGACGTGATGTGAAACCGGACGCAAAGCGTCTCTGCTTTCTACGCCCCCGAAGCCTTTTCCCGGCCGATCCTGTCTTTTGGGGAGCATCGATCGTTAAAGGCGAAGGATGCTGGCGACACACGCATTGCGATCGAAGCCGAGGGGACATGTTTTTCCTCCCAGATGTTTTGCTCGTTCCTATTTCTTGCGGCTTGACATCAATTGGGTCTGTGTTTGGAAGACGACGACCAGGGCTCATTTGATCTCTTGTATGTGGCTGTCAGTAGCATGAATCATGAATGAACCGTCAAACAAGGTAACCCAAACGACGCTCAGCACTGGTGGAACCCCGTCGGATCGGATCGACAAGCGGCGGCTTACGTGATCTTAGAAGTCATGAGCGCGTGTGTTTTTTTCTCAATTTTGTTTGCTTCATAAGCTGCCGGATTACCCAGTCTCGGCCAAACCTGACAGAACACGATCCAGGACGACGCCGATGAAATCTGACAGGATGCCTATTGGCATAGCATGACACAGCTAGCTGGTGTTCCAAGTTCAAACGGCACGGTATTCTGATCGATCTGCTGCAGCAAGAAGGAAAACCTGGATTCGCTGGATGGCCCTATGATTTGATTTCTGAAAGGCTCTATCAGAAACCAAAAGTTTTCAAATCAGAAAGCACGTTCGAGTTGTGTACGACTAGTACTGTCCAAATTAAAAGGGAGACTATACTTGATAATTAATAACAAACGAGTGTCATGCGACTTCAATCAATCAATCAATGCAATTACAGCCTCGAGCTAAAATAATCCTGATCCTTGTTAAACACACCCTTTCTTCTATATAAGATTCAAACATGTGCCACACAAGCTGCAGCAGTGCAGCTGCGTGGTACGGTACTTGCCAAGAGACCCCATCGTTTTCGGCTGTTCTAGGTAAGGACCCATTCGTCAATCTCCCAGCGAGCCCGTCTTCGTCTCAAGTCCTGTTTGCTGGTGATTGGAATCCAGTTTGCTGGTGATGTTCAGATATGATGTTTTAATTTCCTGGTGATGTTCAGATATGATGTCCGTCTCTCAAAACTATTCTCTGCGGACGGACGCAAACGCAATTCAGTTTGCTGATACGAACGGAGTGTCCAATTCTGCACCTAATCCCTGACATGGACATGCCATACGACACTGATAGGTCGTCGTCATCGTCTGACAGAGATAGAATCAAAGTGTTTTTTTTATAAAAAAGTTGGGGCTGCCTCTGAACTGAAAATTCTTTCCCTGGAGAAAATTAGAAAGACAGTAGACTTCACCGTCCTGTACATCAACAATTCTAAAGGCAGCGTGCAATGGTTTAGCTTGCTTGCTTCTTCCGCCGTTGACACTAGGCTGGTTCATAAAGGGCCAACTAGGTTAACTCAGCAAGGTCAGCATCATTATTAACTTAGTTGAAAGTGGCTAGTTAACATTGTCGACTGTTGTTGACAAATATCTGCAGGAACTAACTCAAAGTGTTTCGAATTTCAATACGGTGAGATAATGTACCGTTGAAATTATTCCAAGGATTCAGCTCAGGTAGATGGAGATCAGCATGTTCTTTGAATTATCCTCTTAAAAACTGGTGTATTCATCGTGATTGAGATGACTGGACGGACAAAGTTTACATGATCAAATCTGGAGCTTAAGTCAGCTTGATGCATGCATTTCTATCTTCAAATGAACCGTACGTTTCTTTCTAGAAAGACTATCAACCGGCAGCCAATGTTAATAATAATTATTATCCTTTCCTTTTCTTAAAAAATTCTATTAATTAGTCGACGTGTTTCCAGTGTAGATCAATCACGCTAGTCACTCAGTCATCTCTCGGAGATAAAGTAAACCTCAAGTATAAGCTGTGGTTGCACCCAACTCTGAGTTAATAGGCCGGGAATATCTTTGAGACACTCCATCTTGATCAAGATGTTGTTGTCGCTTCTTGACTTGTATGTAATTTGTTCATCTCAACTTGCTCTTGTGTGTACAATACTCGATCTGTAGCCTAGCTGATGTCTTCAAATAGTCTCTTCTTCGTTCCTCGTCATCGATCTTAATTTTCCCTCGGAAAAGTTTTCGAAAACTGAACTTGGGTGTGTATATCAGGCTAAGCACCTGCATCCTAGTGTGTTTATTGGGTTTGGGTGGTGCAGCCATTGAGATGTTGATATATATTTGATTAAGACGTACGCCCTTGTCTCTTGCATGCATCACTGTTGAAAAAAAGGATGTGTGTACCTTTGCGTTCTTGTCAAAGGCCACTACAGTACAAGCTTTAAGGTAGCGACGCCATGAAAAAAAAGATTCAGGATCACGACGACAGGTATCGATCGGCGTGTAAAAACTCGCCTTAGTACGTACGTGTTAAACTTTAACAGCTCTACTTAGGACGGGACATTATTTAGTGATGTATGAACATGCATCTGGCCGGGATGAGGCGGACACGTAGAGAATATGAACTTGGACGCGCTGTTTTGATTGGTGAATTGAATGTAGTAGCGAGCTAGCTTTGTGACACATGGGAGCTACAGATGATTTGTTGCATAGCTATATATACGTTGTTGTTAGGCGAAACTAGGGACAAATTGGTGTGCTCCATCTCCATGCATGCGCACGGAACGACCGACCGGGTTGCTTGGCAGGCAGGCCAACCAACATTACACATCACGTTCAAAAGGACGAGGGGGGAAAAATATTAAACGTTTTCACGTCGTCAGCTCACCAACCCCCATTTAACCGTCTATACTAGTCCCGCATGCAGCCGGACTGTTGTTTTGAAATCCATGGTTCGGTGGTAATAAAGTATAGATCGACGTCCACAGGTCGATCACAGCGTCACACGAAGTAGTAATCTACTTGTACCTATAGTCATGCATCGACGAACTGATTGATGATCGGCTTGGTAAACCGGCTGCAGTTTGGACGGACGTCACCACTCGTCAGCCGGCTGGCAGCGTCGCCGCGCCTGACGACTTGGCTACTCCGATCTGATGGTCCTGGTCGCGAGCCGATTAGAGATTAGACGCGCGAACGAAGGTTTCCCCTTGGGTACACCGTACTCCGACCTGTGCACTGCCGGTCCGGTACGGTGGTCCGCGGACCTCGCGGGCGCGGCGGGCGGCCCCATCCTGGGCTTCCACGCAGATCAGACGAGACCAAGGCCTGGCTTGGGTTGCGGTTGCGGCCGCCGGGGCCCTGGGACGAGCTGCCCAACGGCCGGCCACCGGGACGAACTGCGAAACCGCGTCCGCGCGTCCCGTGTGGCGTGAAGCGATTTTTTTTTTAATTTTAACCTTTTTTCGAAACTAATTTTAAATCTAACATGTCCGATTTTTTTTAAAACTAACACTTTTAGCCGCGCCTATTGTCCTGACGCGGTCAAATGCCTGTGCCGCGCCATGCATGGTGGCGCGGCACAGGGCTGACGTGGCGACAACCAGGAGCGATGACCGCTGACGGGGCAGGGCCTACCTGTGGCAGAACCGCCTAATCTAATGCCTCCCAGGAGTGCTTGTCTTCCATTAGACACTAAGCAACCAAAGGAGAACACTAAATTACTCGGTTCCGTCGGGCATACCCCAGGGAAGAACCCGAAAATCCATATTTTTGCCGTCAGGATCACAAATAAGATAATAAAGCTTACAACATTTAACCATTTCTTACATCACTTTTAATACAATATTAGAGTATAATATTTATTATTATAACCGTAGAATGAAATCATATTATCAGAGTTATGAATAATTTAATTGAACAGCGGAATTTAAACATGTGAACAGAGCTATAGCGGAAATAAACATCTATTAATGACATGATGAAGTATTGATATATACACTACGACAATAGATTATGAAACTTTCATTTATAAAAGCATTTGGTGAGAGTTATAAATAGCAACTACGATCGCAGCGTAAAGGAAATTCTCTCTGAGCCCACCAGGAGAAATCCACACACAAAGGTCAGCTCAAGCCTTCACCTGTTACCTGCAACAGGGGGAATTAAACCCTAAGTACTCAATTGTAATCAGCAAGACTTACCCGACAGGAGGAAAGAAAAGACTCCAAGGATATGCAAGGCTTTCTGGCTTATGGGTTGCATTTGCAGGAAGCATTACTAAGCGTGCGTCCTTATATTCGATTCTTTATTAATAGCCGCATTGGTTCATTACTAACCATTCTATGTAAGCACATGTGCTACTTTCAAGCAGGTGGTAAGCAATCAGATTTCCTTGTCCCATCTTCCATCATTCATCTTCAGTTCTTACTACGATGTTAAACCGTAGACAAGCCGTACCGGATAGTCCAGCGATTCGCGAATCAATGCCCCTAGCTGGGTACCCCGAAAACACATGCCCCGCTTGTACCTCAGGCACAAGCAGGACCAACCCATCACTCTCCTGTCCCGGGTGTCTAGGTCTCCGTTCAAACTGGGACTCCAAGCCTCTGCCCCTGAGTCCCGAACTCAGTGCGGTGCAAAGACCTCCTCCACCAAAATAAAACCCTAACAGTCGGTCCGGAAAGAGCCGGATCCGCGATAAGAGAGCAACAAGTCTTCCAAGCGCCCATACACAAGTATGTGCTCGGGATAATAAGTCTGTGACCTGCCTAGAGTCATATGCAATGATCGGTCCTTAACCGACCAGACAAGGAAAAACGATGTAACCAAGCTATGACCCGCCTCCGCGGCGACACAACTTCTTACACCCACCAATACCCAAACCATATCCCTGCCCGGTTATCATTTTCCTTTCCACCATTTTATATATTCCAAGTGATAATCATATAGTAACATATTTCCTATATCTCGCGAGTGACAGGCAATCACTCGACTTCTACCGGAGTCCTGTAGCATAGCAGTCTACACGATCCTGTCATACTAGTAAGACTCATAGGATAAAGATATATATGCAAGTGGTTTCATTCAACTCCTTGAAACTTAATGCACAAATATAATTTAAACTGCAGAAAAGTAGGGGTTATGCACCGGGGCTTGCCTGGGTAAAATATAATCAGAAGTTAGCTTTCCATCATGGCGACATGATCTCTAAAAGCACCATTTCTCCAGCAACTCCCGATGACTCCGTGATCCATCGACGTCCCTATCATAATATGCAATGTAATGAATTGCAAGGGTATGATCAACTGACTGCAATCGTGACTCGTATAACTACGCTCTACGTCTCTCAAGTGATCGAGCTAGTTCTAACGACGACCATACTTAGGCTACATATCTATGTTGTCGCATAAGACGTTATTTCTCAACAATTCTTTTAGTTATATAAGCTAACGGTGTTTCTTTATTCGTAATAGGACATCATTATTTATCTAGCAACTGATTATTCTAGAGCTACAAAAATTACGGTGAGCAGCTAATATTGCTAGGAACCTCCTGTAAAGATTTCAGATCCAATACTATTACCAATTTATCACGGAAGTTTCAACAAGTTTATATTTTGCCATATTAAGTATCCAAATTTAATTATATAGCTCCCAAAAATATTATCAAACTATGTGCACAAAATATACTAATAGGAAGATCCTAATTTTTGGAGCTCAACCAAACTGGTTTCACTATTTTTGTATCTCTATACTATTTTATATTTATTTTACAAGTTTACTTCCCAAACAAAATTATCAAGTGCTTTAGAAAAATAAAAGGGGCCAGCTGTCACCAAAATGGCCCACAGCAGGCGCGGCCCACCGGAGCGCAGCGCGCGGCAAGGCGCAGCGGCCCAGGTGGACGGGCGCGGGCCAGGAGCGCGTGCCAGCAGCCGGCCCAGCACGGGACAGGCGCGGCGTAGGCGGCCCAGCGGACGCACAGGAGCAGGCCGGCCTAGCGCGGACGAGCCTACCGGTGCGGTGGTAACTTGCATAAAGGCCCCCCGAAGTTCCCTAAATCAACTAAGCCCTCATTTGCAAATTTATGAGTCTAACGTTTTTGCAAAATAGACACAGTACGACTTGCTATTTGCTTTCGGGTCCTTGCTCTACCTTTTATCAGTCTTGAAGCAGAGCACGGAGGAAAATAGAGCGCCGGCCGCAGCGGCGGTACGCCGGCGATGGAGATGGTGCGCAGGGCAGCGAGGCGGACCTGGCGCTATGGCCGTCACGGCCATAGGTGCGGGCGGCACAGAGAAAACCTGAGCCAGGCCACGACGGCTGTGGTCCAGCGCGAGACTGCGGTGCGCGCGTACGCGAGGAGACGGAAGACGGCGGCGTAGGTGGAGGCAAGGTGCTGCGGCTCGGTTGATGGCGGGGCGCAGGCGCGCGGGGAGGAAGATGAAGTGAGGCAGAGCCACGCGCTGGCAGGAGGGCTCCACGGCTCCAGGTATGGCTGCTGCGGGCACCCAAGAGGAAGAGGAGGGGGCGCTGGTGCATGCGCGGATGAGGAGGAACTTGGAGCAGTGGCTCCGGCGCGAGGCAAGGAAGCTCGTGCGCGCACACGGGAGGTAGCGGGGCTCAGGCGTGGGAGGTCCGCGGCCACGGCGCATGCATAGGTGGCGAACCAGTGCAGGCCAGGGCGGAGCAGCGCTGCTGCGCAGCAGGCCCAGTGCGGGGCGCAAGGAGCTCAGGCGCACACGGGCGCGGCTGCGGCTTGGCTGGTTGCGAGCGCCGGCACGCGGGATGGCAATGGGACCACCGTGGGACCGTGGTTCGGTGTGGATGCGGAGGTCGAATGCTATGGAGCTATGGGGAAGGAAGAGGAAGGCGCTGGAGACGCGCGGGAAAGGCGCCCCAAGCGTGGAAGGGGCGGCTCGTCCGCGAGGCTGGCCGCGCGGTGGTGCGGCACGACGACGAAGGCCTAGGGGGAGCAACGTGCGCAGCTGCGGGCAGCAAAGAGAAAAGGGAGGAGGCAGCGCTAGAAGAGCGAGGAAGGAAGAGCGGAGCGGAGAAAACAAGGAGGCACGGTGAGTAAGCCAAAGCAACTGGGACGCTGTCAATCGGTGCTTGGCTCGGTACCGAGGCAGTCCAGACAAGCGAGGACTGATTTGGACAAGCCACGGTGAGGCAGAGAACCACGTACACTGCAAGCACAGGCAAGGCCGTATTAATGCGAGGAGAGGACGTGGCAAGCAGTGAGAGCGAAAACAAACAAAACCGTAGCAGCGAGGACGAGAACGAGTCAACGAGGAAACAAACGTCCAGTACTCTCCTAGCATGGAGCAAACCTCAGTGCACGGCTCAGCCCAGAGGCAGGGACAAGCTGAGCCAGGCAAGGAGATGAGTACGGGTTCGGCCAACTCCATCGATGTAGGGACAGCGCGGCGAAATTGACACGAGTTGACTCGGAAACAGTACCATGTGCTTCTGACTCCGACACTCTTATATATATCGTCGTAACAGCACTTTACTTTGGAGCACGTTCATCTGTCGTAACTTTTACACGGTTTACTAATTTACGCAAGCTTCGCTTATCGTTTGCCGTATATTTTAAATCAAAATTTCGAGAAACTCGTTTTGAAAGTTTTACTGAAGCCCAAATCGTAGCGCTAAAAAGAATCGTAACACCGGGGTGTTACACTGCCGCGCCACCCATCTTGGCGCGGCAGTGCCGCGCCAGGGGTCATGGCGCGTCTGGGCCAAATAAAACCCCGCGGCCAAGCTCCCGGCCGCACGCACCCCTGCCCGCCCGCCTGCACCGCCAGCCAGCCGACGCGCCCCGCTGCCGGCCATCACCCGCCTCTAGCACCCATGCCTGCCCGCGCCCACACCGCGCCCACCTCCGGCGCCCTCGCCGGCCACGCCCGGCCACTCGGGCGGCCCTCGCCCTCACAGCACTCACGCCGGCCGCGCCACGAACCTCGGCGCGTTGAGGCCGCCCGCTCCTAGGGTACCTCCCTCTCGGTTTAATGTTATTATGATTATTATTGTTTTAGCATAATTAGTTTGTGATATACGTATGTAGTTTTTAGTTTTTAGGTTAGAATTTTAGGTTTAGGGATTGATTAGGTATTTGTTATTTAGTTTGTAGTTATTGATTTAGTTAGGGATTGTAGCGATGCGGTTGTCACTGGTAGATCCGGTTATTATTTAGTTTATAGTTAGTTATTTAGTTAGGGATTATAGCGAGCTGGTCGAGGGATCATATTCCATTCGAACGTTTCGATCGTAGGTTCATCCCGCAGTGGCCATAACGCTGAGCGTAACTGGCTCCCTCGCTTCTTGGTTGGTTTTGTCGTACTATGATCTCTAGCCTCTATCCACGTCCCTAGCACATGACCATCGGGCTTTAGCTCTTTTGCGCGCTTGTTTATCCTATCCTTGTGCCGATTTATTTTGGGTTAGAGTGAATATTTTACTTTACAATGCTATATAATGTTAATTTGAATTTTGTTAATTTGAGTACTCTAACGCTTTGTTTATCAATTTGTAACAGGATGGCCCATCCCACGCAGCACCCATTGTACCCCATTCTTGAGGTGGAGTACGACGACCAGCACCGAGCACACATCTTGAGTGACAACGACGCAGAGGTGGCCTTGCCTCCTTTGAGGCCCCGCACACACACCAGGGCGCACCAGTGGGACGAGCATTACGCGCCGTACATACGGCGTGCCGGCTTCCTTGAGCTTGTCCGTGTTGTCAACCACGGTCTTCCGCCCCTTGACCCAGCACTACTTACCGCAGTTGTAGACAGGTGCGAGTGCATTCTTTATACATAAACTTTCTTGTAACAAATTTGAGGCAACTAACAGTCGTTCTATTCTTATAACAGGTGGAGGCCTGAGACCCACACGTTCCACCTACCTTGTGGCGAGATGACCTTGACGTTGCAGGACGTGAATGCTATTTTAGGCCTTCGATTGGGGGGACTTCTAGTGACAGGGATAGTTGATAACGATCACTGGAGGGAGCTAGTGGCTCAGTTTACTGGCTTTGTTCCACCGGACGACGAGGCTTCCAAGAAAAATAAGTGAGAAATTCAAGCCTATTTAATATTTGCATCGCTTTCCTGCAGCCATCGGGTCTCATTTTCTTTGGTAAATTTTAGGAAAACTTCTGGTGTTTCGTCGTCCTGGATCACAGAGCGCTTTGATTACTTGGACCCACAGGCTGAGGAGGCTCAGATCGACAGGTTCGCTCGAGTGTGGCTCCGGCACTTTCTTGGCGCTTTCCTCTTTTCAGACGCCTCGAGCAACACCATCAGCTGGATCTTCCTTAACATACTACGCCAGCCATGGGAGAACATAGCGGCGTACAGCTGGGGCAGCACTGTCCTGGCATGGACGTATCGACAGCTATGCGTTGCCTGTCGTCGCACCTCAGGGTATGCGAACCTTGGGGGTTGCTCGTACCTACTCCAGGTTTGGTGTTAGGAACGATGGCCCGTTGGGAGGCCCCTTAATATGGGTTTACCGGTAAGTACTTGGGTTCATTATATTCTTCGATATGGTTACATATGATGAGTTTATTAATGGCTAATTCATTATCATGTTCAATGCAGCAATGGAACGGACAAGATACACTCTCTATAGCTCTGTTTATCTGGACGGAATCAGAGTTAGTTAGAGGGAATGTGAGGCGCAAGTACAGGGAGTACACGGACGGTCTCGACGTCCTAACACAGCACCAGGTTACGCTCTTTTTACTATCATACATGTGTCTTGTTTGATCTACACTATATCACAGCCTAACTCAATTACAAAATGTTCAGGTGCATTGGTGTCCTTGGGATGCTTTGGAGTTGTAGAACTATCTTAGTCCTGTCACTAGGGACGAGTCAGAGGAGTATCGCTGCAACGTCCCTCTTATTTTCTTCCACATGGTCGAGATTCACTTCTCCGTTAGGGTCTGTAGATAGTTTGGAAGAATGACAGGCTACCCAACTGAAAGCTCTAGTTTGGTTTTGGTGAATTGATGAAACCCTAAGTGCTAACCTAGTTTATCAAGTGATCATGAGATAGGTAGCACACTCCAAGTGATGAAGCAAATGAAGACCATAGCATGATGATGTTGATATCATAATGATGATCAAGTGCTTGGACTTGGAAAGAAGAAAGAGAAAAATAAAAAGCTCAAGGCAAAGGTATAAACTATAGGAGCTATTTTGTTTTAGTAATCAAGACACTTAGAGAGTGTGATCACATTTAGGTTTGATAGCCGTACTATTAAGAGGGGTGAAACTCGTATCGGAATGCGGTTATCAAAGTGCCACTAGATACTCTAACCCATTGCATATGCATTTAGGATCTAGTGGAGTGCTAACACCCTTGAAAATATTTGTGAAAATATGCTAACACAAGTGCACAAGGTGATACACTTGGTGGTTGGCACATTTGAGCAAGGGTGAAGAAGATAGAGTCGAAGAGGAGTTAGTCGCGCTGGTTACAGAGTGACCGAACGCGTCCGGTATGTGACCGGACACATCCGGAATTTTGGCGACAGACTCAGCGACCGGACGCGTCCGGTCGCCACACCGGACGCGTCCGGTGTGAATCAGAAACAACAGTATATGGAGGACAACCGATCGGACGCTGGCAGCGTTCGGTTCGGTATCACCAGACGCGTCCGGTCGGGCTAGGATGCTTACTGTACTCCACCGGACGCTGAGGCTCAGCATCCGGTCGTTTTCTAGCAAACGCGTCCGGTCGGCCTGGTGGCTTACTAGACTCGACCGGACTCGGTGGCTCTGTGTCCGGTCGTTCGTAGTTCTACATCCAGTGTGAGCGTCCGGTCGTTAGCAGAAGGGGCAGCAACGACTAAGTCAGTTTGAACTGGACACGTGGCGGTCTGGGGCTACCGGACACGTTCGGTATTCACGACCGGAGCATCCGGTGCTGTGTCCGGTCAGTTGGACTGCAGCGTCCGGTCAACCCATGTTATGCCCAGTGAAGGGGTATAACAGCTCTATTTTATGGGGGCTTCTATTTAAGCCCCATGGCCGGTTGAAGCTCACCCTCTTGCACATTTTCATTGACATAGCAACCTTGTGAGCTTAGCCAAAGCCCTCCCACTCATCTCCATCATTGATTCAACATCATAGTGAGATTGGGAGTGAATCCAAGTGCATTGCTTGAGTGATTGCATCTAGAGGCACTTGGTGTTCGTGTTCCGCTGCGGATTTCGCTTGTTACTCTTGGTGGTTGCCGCCACCTAGATGGCTTGGAGCAGCGAGGATCGTTGAGCGGAGGGTGGTGATTGTCTCCGGCTCTGATCGTGGTGATTGTGAGGGTTTCTTGACCTTTCCCCGGCGGAGAGCCAAAAGATACTCTAGTGGATTGCTCGTGGCTTGTGTGATCCTCATCTTGTGTTGGTTGTGCGGCGCCCTATTGAGGGTTTGGCGTGTGAAGCCAATTAGCACGTGAACCTCCAAGTGAGTGAATCGCCACAACGAGGACTAGCTTGCCAGCAAGTAAGTGAACCTCGGTAAAAAATCATTGTGTTCATCATTGATTCTGAGGTGATTGGTCTTCATTGTTATTCATCCTTGTGATTGATTGGTTCTCTCATCTACACGGCGGTATAATCTTCTTGATCACTCTCTTTACATTACCGTAAACTAGTTGTCAAGCTCTTTAGTGTAGCTAGTTGTGAGAGCTTGCTTGGTCGGTTGGTGTGGCTTTTTAGTTAGCCTTTGAGAGCACACTAACATAGGGTAGTGTCATAGCTATTGTGTGGATAGATACTATCTAAACTAGAATTGTGGTAGGTGGCTTGCATTTTGATTAGGCTAGCGCAACACTTGCTTCACCTTATAATTGTCTAACCATTTTGTTAAGTGTTGTTGTAGAAATTTTTATTAGGCTATTCACCCCTCCTCTAGCCATTAGGACCTTTCACCACCACCGCTTTACTCCACCAACCAAGTATTGCACGAGTGCTTTACTTATTAATAACAGAGCTACAATCCAGAGGTGTGTGTAGTAGAACTAACATTGTTTTGTTGCAGGTTTGACCACAAGAAGAGGTACAAGACCAAGGATTGGCGCGTGACACACAGCGCGTACATCCACTTGTGGGAGAACAGGGAACGGTAGTCGGTCCATGCGGGTCCTCCACACGATCAGCACACCTTCGACGAGTACCTGCGCTGGCTTTACAGGTCTACGAGGACACATATCAAGCCCCCGTACACCGAGGAGGCGATTGACGAGGACTCGGAGGAAGATATGATCGAAGATGTGTACGACGTTGCCACTAGAGAGGACACACAGCTACAGAGAGCCCTGCTACAAAGATACGTGGTAAGATACTTGAATGGTACAATTTGTTATCCATTTGGTATTAATTATGTATACTAAAAATGTTCAACCGCGTTTCTAAACCCAGGCGACATAATTGTCGAGACTGTCCAACGAAACAGCGTACCGGCTTCACGAGTCTAGAGGGCAGGGGCCAGACGTTCTCGAAGCTTTTGTGGAGGTAAACATAAACTAGTCTGTTCCGAAATTGTTTCTTTAGTGTATATGCGTTTGTGAAATACGCTAACTTTAACGTCTATTTATGCAGAAGGTGAAGAAGAGCTGCAGGAAGCTAGCTCAAAAGTTGAGCTGCATGGACACTCCTTATGAGGAACCGCCACTCCCAGCGCAGTCGGGTGGTACGTCTTCAGCCTCTTTGAGGACGCCAGCCAGCTCTTCTCAGCCGGTGACATGTGCCACTTTCGCAGTGCGTACACCACCACATTATAGCGTTGGGAAGGACCCTGCAATCGAGGACGACGAGGACGACGACGACGACGACGAGTGGGAAGATTGGCCGTAGGACGAGATCGGTATGCCTCAGCTAGGTGGTGCCCCGCTTGGCACCCAAGGAGCATCACAGGTACTAACAAGGTAGTTTCTTTAAATACGTAGGCTACATGAACTAACGATCACAAATAATTCTAAGTAATCGTGCATATCACATACTTGCAGGGTACGAGCCATACGCACCGGTGACGCGACCGCACCGACGTTGGCTACACTCCCAATGTGTTGCCAACAAATCCGAAGAGACATAGGCGTCCGAGGAATCCTTACACTCCTAGGTCTTAGTTTGTTAGGTCGAACTATTATCGGGGTCCGAAACTTGCAGGCTTATTTGGTTATGTTATATCGATCTTAAGTCAAACTTATGTGGCAGCTTGTTAACTTATGTTATTTGCTTCATTTTCGTTTTAATGCGTCGTGACATCACTGCTTGCGAGATTAAGTAGCAACTAGTTTAAAAAACGGCTTTCAAAAAATATTCGTTTCAATCCGATCCAATTTTTCGTAATTGATTAGTTAACATGGTGTTTAACCATATTATGAAAGACGAAAAAAATATCAATTGCCTTATCAATTTCTCTATTCGGCCTTGAAAAAATTTAACAAAATATAGAAACAAATTCACTATTCATTTTACGTCAAACAATACTTACAACAACTCCCACCATCGGCGCGACGCGTTCCGATTAAACCGTCCAGGTACCGCCGGGTTGGCGGCGGGCGCGGCGGGCAGGCTTGCTGCTCAGGCTGGCATGACTGGCTGTGGGGGTTTATTTGGCCCAGCCGTGCCATGACCCCTGACGCGGCACTGCCGCGCCAAGATGGGTGGCGCGGCAGGCCCTGCCTCGTCAGCGGTCATCACTCCTGGTCGCCGTCACGTCAGCTCTGATGGCGCGGCACAGGCATTTGGCCGCGCCAGGGCAATAGACGCGGCCAAAAGTGTTAGTTTTTTTTTAAAAAAAATCGGACACGTTAAATTTAAAATTAGTTTAAAAAAAGTTAAAATTAAAAAAAAAATCCGTGAAGCTAGCACACGACCGGATGGATATGCATGGTCCGGACAGGACACAGGAGAGCCCTTCCTCCGGTCCGGTCCAACGGTCTATGCTGCGATCGCAGAGCGCTGACTCTCTGTCCACGCAGAGGCGCTACGTAAGAGCGGTAAGGGTCGTCCCCGATCGGCGATCGATCGACCTCTCGTCACGGCTTGGCCGGCCGGGACGGTGTAACTCGTCAAGAGCATGCATCATCACCATGCATGCGACGTCAGGGTTGCGGTAGCAACTTGCAACTCTATCTAATCTTTGGCCACCGTATATCCTAGCACGTTGCCACTGGGACTCAGCTGGTCGTTAGTGGTTAATCCCGCTGGGATCCACAACACGGACTCCATGCATGCACCTAGCGGGCGTTAGGACGGACATATACATGCATGGCCTCCTGTCTTGTGTCATTGTGTGTTTTTTGAATATTTGAATTTACCTTGTAAACAAGCTCTCCGTACAGAAATACACGTGTCGTCGATATGTGCATCTCTGTGCGAGCAGCTCCCTCCCCTCCCCTTCCTCCCTCCACCCTGCGAGCTACTCCCTAGTAGCCATGAGCACGAGATCTGCAGCCGCTACCGTCGCCGGGCGCTGTAACACCATCGGTGTTACATTGTACAGCTACACACTGCATAAGCATCATATTTGTGTATACATGTTGGTATTATAAGGTATAAAGCAAATTTCGAAACTTGAAGCGTTTAATTGAAATAGGCAACGAGTTTACATTTCATGCCGCATGGTGTTACTTAGGGTTCTTAATGAATTTTTATTGAACGGAAATGCTATAGGATGCGTATGTGAACTTTAATAAAGTGGGTAGTATAAACTTCATAGGTGACGGTTAAATACTTGCGGTCGGAAATGGGGTTCGCTAGCTAGTGTGTCAAGTAGCTTGGGAACGGAATGCGACACGAAACCGTTCGAAGTTTAAGTCCTTTCGCGTTAAGTTTGAAAATGGGTCGACGAAGCCATGTTCGGCAATTTTTGTAGAGCGATCAAGTTAAGGAGTGGCGAGATGTTTTGGCACAGTTGGCTACCCCTAGGTACCCTTTTGAGTGTTGAACAACTGGCTTGGCGTTTGGAGCATCGGGTTTGAGTTTTTGAGCTGCTTTAATAAGTGTGCAGGTCATGTATCTGTGAACGGTGCCAGCGCTGGCCGCGGTCACCTTGATCGGCTCGGTGTTGCCGCGCCAGCGCTCGTCGTCGCCGCGTCTGCTGCCCTGCGAGCGCGCCATGCATGGGCCGCTGCACCGGCCGTCCTCGCCACTAGCACCGCCCTACTGACCACGCCGCGTTGCTGCCTTGGCACGCCGCGCAAGCTCGCGCTCGCGCCCTACCACGCGGTCTCGTATCGCCGCGCTGCGCTGCACCGCCGTCGCGCCCGCGCGCATCGCCCATGCGTATGGCCGCATTGCTAGCCAGGGTCCCTGGTGCGCCCTGGCATACGCTCGTGCACGCACGCGCACTGCACCGATGGGTCCTGCTACTCTGCCCGCTGTCGCGTCCGCTTGCGCCGTTCTGGTGTCGCCGTTTGCCAGGCACGCTCACGAGCACCACCTGCGCGTCACTATTGTCGTTGACGCAGCGCAGCTGCACGCGCATGGGACAGCCGCCTATTTCGCTAGCACGCCCGTGTCCGCTGCCACATTTCGTCGCTACCTTCCTGGACCTGCCATCCTTTGCGGCGATCAGTGCCGAGTCGCCATCGACGCGCGTGGGGTGCAGTGTGGCAACGTCTTGTGCACGCCTCGCTGCTCCCCATCGCCCGTGCGCACTTGTACCTTGCGTTGAAGGCCACGACAGTGTCGAGCCAGGCCGTGCCTAACCCCCCTGTCTCCGCTGTCGCCTTGGCCGGCGGGGCCGTTTCCTTCGATTCGCTGTGATGGCAGCGCCTTAATCCAATTAGCCGCATCCTCGGCTCCGCTGGGTAGCTAGCCACATGACCGTCCCCACCTAGCTACTTGTACCGCCGCACAGTGCCTCAATTTGGAATCGCCGCTCCGCCGGGTCCTTAAGACCGGACGGGCGCACGCCGTCGGCAAGCCACCTATCCAAAGCACCCCGTGGCGATTCCTTGCACCACCGACCTCGTCTCCCCCTCCTAAGTACCCTACGCACCTCGGCCGTAACGCTACCGTAGCCCAGCTTTCCCTGATGAGGCCGTGCCATCGCCGTGCGCCGCCGCACCACCCCACACGCACGTGGCCAGCTCGGATCAGGCCATCTCCGAACGAATCACCGTCTCGAAGGGTTCCGTGGTGAGTCACTAGAGCTCACTAGCTACCTATTTTGCCCCGGACTTGCTGACATTCACCGGAACGGCACCGCCATGACTGCAGGACCTCCGCCACCGTGGTCAGACCGCGCTGCTACATCCTGGCTCGCGCTTCCTTCGCCCGGCACTTTGCGTTCGCTCCTAGGTAAGGGTCGGCTCGGTTGTTGGGGAGGGGAAGGTCTGCTATGGCCGGCGTATGGCTCCGGTGCCAGCGCCGCCGCGCCGAAGCGCGCGCGGGGGTGTCGGGGATGTAGCTGTTGTGAAGGTAGGATTTTCCGAGGGCGTAGCTATAAAACGGTAGACTAGTGGAATAGTGCACTTAGCGCTCGGGTGATTACGGGACAGTCCGAGGGCGTTTCTGCATTTTGACCGGCGCGCGCGGGTCCTTCCCGTCACGGGCCGTCGTCCGGCTGGGCCACGCCCCAGCGTGGACCGCGCTGCACCTGCGCGCGCGTCGTGCCGTTGTGGGCCGAGCCACAAGTTTGAAAGCGGTTTCTTCAATTTCCAGTAAAGTCGAAATGCTTATTTAATTTAGTTACGAGCTGAACTTTGATAAATTGTAGTAAATTATGTAGAAGTCCAAAAATAGTGAAACCAATTTTGTTAGATTCACAAAATTACCATATACTTGTTAGTACAGTTAGATTACAGTTAGCTATGATAATGGTAGGTTCATAAATTCAAACTAAATGGCTTAGTATTATGTGGATTAATAATTGTATGAATTTTTGTGGTAGATTGGAGATGGATATAGCTATAAAATTTTTACAGTAGGCTCGCTAGGTTATTATGTACTTGTTGTAAATTTTGTAGCCTTAGAATGGGTTGCGAAATAGAATAGCTATTACCCTTGCTTTATCGTATATAGTGTAGATCAGCGTTAGGAGTAAGAATACATGTAGTTGTTATAATATTGTATGCCATACGTCAAGTTTGTTATCGGCAACGATAGATAGCTTAATAGTGTGGTCAGTAGCACTATCTTAGTGGTTAAACAAATGTACCTTTATTTTAAAAGTTGTTGTTGCTATATTACTGAGCATTGCATCATCATTTCATGCATGTAGATCATTAGCTGGTAGATTTCGTGCCCGTCGACGAGCAGGAGTACGATGAGGTGATTGAGGAGTATGAGGAGGAGATCCTCGTGCAGGAGGGAGCCCTGGAGCCTATTGGTTTTGATCGTACTGACCCGTCGTCTGCCCAAGGCAAGCCCCAGTGCATAACCCCTATTTTAATGATCACTGAATATATATATGTGATGTGCATTTAAGTTATAGGAATTTTATAGAAACTACATGCATAAATATATCTACCTATGAGTCCTACTAGTACAGGTCGAGTAGCTGCTATGCTCAGGATATCGGTAGCGTAAGTAACCTGCCGTTACTCGCAAATAGGTGATAAAATATGATCACTCATGATAAAATGGTGGAAATGGAAATGGTGACCGGGCAGGGATATGGTTTGGGTACTGGTAGGTATAAGGGGTTGTGTCCTGCGGCCAGCGGGGCATAGCTCGGTTATACTTTTTCTCTATCTGTGTCAATTAAGGACCGGTCGTTGCAATGGACGCTAGGCAAGTCACAGATCTATTGTCCCGAGCGCATACTTGGGTATGGGCGCATGGAAGACTTGTTGCTCTCTTGTCGCGGATCCGGCTCTTTCCGGACCGACCGATTGGAGGCGGAGATGGTGGAGGTCCTTGCACCACACTGAGTCCAGGACTCAGGAGTGGGAGCTGGGAGTCCAAGTTTGGACGGGGACCTGGACACCCGGGATAGGAGAGTGATGGGTTGGTCCTGCTTGTGCTTAGGGTACAAGCGGGGTGTGTGTTTTCTAGGCACCCAGCTGGTCACATTAGTTCGCGAATCGCCGCTGAGTCGGTACGACTTGTCTTAACTCTAGCATCGTAGTAAGAACTGAAAGATGAAAGATGATGAAATGGAACTGATTGCTCAACTCTTGCTTGAAAGTAGAACATGTGCTTATATAGACTGGATAGATAATAACTTGATACGGCCAATAATAATAACCTAAATAAGGACTCACTATTAGTATTGCTTTCTGCTAAAATAAACCAGCAAACCATAAAGCTTCTCATGTTCCTTGGAGTCGGGAAATTATTCCCACTAATCGGATAAGTCTTGCGAGTACATTGTGTACTCAGGGTTTATTTACCCTTGTTTTTTTAGGGAAGTTTATTTACCCCTGTTGTAGGTGATGCATGAGAAGTACCTTTGTGTGGAGGATTCTTCTGGTGGGCTCAGACAGATCCTCGTTCTTATCGCTAGATGTTCATTTTAAATTTCGTTGTTTATCATTCCGCACTCTGACATTTGGTATTGTAATAATGTACTTTTTAAGAAACTCTGATGTATGAAATGGACAAGTATTGTAACTCGTTCTCATTATTGGATCCTTGAGAAAAATGTGGATCTTTCAGGTTCTCCCTTAGGGTGTATCCGACGGACACCGCCCGCTGTAGCTTGCTTTCGGGGTGCTTAGTGTCTGGTGGAAGACGAGCGCCTCCATAAGTGTGCTATTTCGAGCGGTTCTGCCACAGGCGCTAGCCCTAAGGCATCGCCCATGGTGGCAGCCTCCCTTACCCTGCCACCGGCGCTCGCGTTCCCCTCCTCTCCCTCATCTTCAACCACCCCGCCTGCTCATCCCCTGCCTCACGCCATCGTCGGAGGTGCCAGCTCCACGGATGCAGTCGTCGGAGATGGCAGCTGCGTCGAAGAGGACGTCAGAGGTGGCAGGACCGCTGCTCGGCCGCCACAACTAGCACCAGTGATGGAGGGTGCTAGTTCCTGTGCGGGCAGGTCCACCGCTGCCGGTGGTGGGGAATCCACGCCATCCGGGTCTAAGACTGGGCCTTTTGGGCATGTGGGTTCTCTAGAGGCCGCCGCCGTGCCTTCGGCCAGCCCCTTCCCTGGATCCCGTGCAGGCCGGCCCCAGGCAGCCAGATCCACAACCACTGATGGCAGGGAGGCCACCGCATGACAGCAGCCACCGTCACCACGGTCTGTGACTCCACCTCCGCCGCCACCCACGTCTTCGCACCGCGGGCCAGATGCTCTCTCCGCTGTCAACGCCTCTAGCTCGCCCACCCTCTCTCTAGACATGGCTCTGTTCTACCCGGGTGGCCCCATGGGAGGGCACATGAAGAGCCACCGATGGGTGGACGCCGACGATGACTACCCCGCCAACTACCTGGACATCACCCGTTGCCCGCCGAAACCGATCGTTGTATCCCTGTCGTGCGCCCAAACTCATATGTCAGGCCGTGGGGGCAGTGGGGCCCGCCAAGGTCCTAGGCAAAGGCAAGGGAAACACAGTTGGTCGCGCCCACAGCTGGTGTGTGGCATGCCTGTTCGACCAGTGGAGGGCCGCATCCAGGCACGCCAGCGCCTCGGCCACCATGGATGGGTCTCCGCCCCTAACGCCGATGGGTGGCGGGAGATCCTCCCTCGACAGGAAACTTGACCTGCGACCGCCTCGCCTGAGCCTTGACACGAAGGAAAGCAAGCTCGGCAGACCCGGAAGGTACCCACGGAGCTTCCACGACAGATGCTTCAACTGCCTCTCCTACTCGCACCGGGTAGCGACTTGTCGGTTGCCGTGGCGTTGCCTGCGCTACCAGGGCTTCAGCCATCTCGCCAGGGACTGCAAACGGCCCAGGCATACGGCGGCATCGGTGGCGAAGGATGGCGGCCGACTACGGCACCCCGCTCGCGGTGACAACTCGACGCCCCCCTTGCACGCGCCCTGCGGTGGCTCGGGCGCGGGTCTCATAGGGGGTGCTAGCTAAACCCGACAAAGACGGTGGCGACGCCGGAGTGAGCCGCGCGAGGGATGTCAGCTTTTGGGTGCGCCGACCGGCTGCGACGCAACGTTGCTGCTGCTGCACGCTGCTTCCCTGCTTCCTTGCAAGATTCGCTGGCGTTGGAGGTGTGGGCGTGCTCGGGGCCTCCCGCATGGATCGACCCAATGTTGGAGGAGTTTGCCACCTCGCTCGTGGTGAGCCCCCAATAGGAGCATGCTCGACTACTCGAGAGGGTGCCTCTTAGGAAGTGGACACATCACTAGTGGACACCCATTCTCCGTTGAAGACTGTACAGTGGATGACGGACTCGCCTCCGTCGTCGCATGTGCAGGGGCCACCACAGGTCACGCTGTCGCCGGGGGGCAACCTGATGTCGTGGATGCCGAGGTATGCCTTGACCCAGCGTTGGTCGGGGCTGCCACCTCGGGAGGCACGATGGTAGTGGCTGCCACGCATGTCGTCAACATCACTTCATCCCCTCAGATGGACTCCGCCGACAGTAGCCTCAAGAGTTTCATCGAGCGAGTCATGATGACGAGGCAGCCGCCGCTCCTGGAGATGCCCGGAGATGATTCAGCCCCTGATAGACGTCCACCGCTCGTGCTCCCCAAGAGGAGCAGGTGAATAGTAGTGCAGAGCCTATCCCACATCCCGGTGGTCAAGCGAGGCGAGCACCTTGTCTTGAAGCGCCTGGGACTAACCAGCAGGATGTCGACCCCGTCCACGTCAGCCATGAAGGCGTACGAAGAAATCTACGACGGTGACCCCGGTTGCATGGAGGCGCTTCGTGAGCTGTTCCCGTCGGACGGCGACGTGGGTGCGAGTAAGCGGCGCCGCCGCTGCTCGGCTGCGCCGGCATAGGCCTCCTAGCCGGTGTCTCTTTTCAGGTTGATCAGTTCTCAATGTAACACCATAGATTTGAGTACACTACGGTGGTTCTAAGGCCAATCTCAATGGGGTTTCATCAGAGTTTCATGGGCATTAAATATGCTGATGTGACATAGTATTGATGAAGAGAGAGATGATAAAAATTTTATGAGAATAGAGATAGTTTTATGGGGATGAAATTCTTCTACACCGTTTCCAAAATATGTATGCGTTGGAAACTGTGACATAAAATCCCTACTGAGACGGGCCTAAGCGTCCACGTACAATTCTTCTGACCCCCTAGGGCGCCGCTAAGGTGTGTTGTATTAAACTTTTTCTCTACCTTAATACAAAGAAACGCAAACCTTTTGCGTGATCGAGAAAAAAAAATTAATAAGAAAAGGAGGCAAGGAACCATCTAATTTTAATACAAAGACGTGCCTTTTGTGTGATTGAGAAAAAAAATTAATAAGAAAAGAGGCAAGGAACCTTCTAATTCATGCGTGCCATTCATCGCGCGTCCTCACGCAGACGTACGTCCGAGTTCTGGCCGTCGTCCCTACCTGCCACGCATTGACCGTACTACGTAGTACAATTTCAGCTTGCTCGCTACATCCACATGTACAGCAAGCACAAGGTCATCAACAAGTTTCTAGAAGGCCACAGCCATGTCAAGTGCAACTAACACCGTACAAGATAATCTGGATATATACTAGTTTTTTACTTTGTCTAATCTTCATCATTGAGTTGATGATTAGTATATCATGTCCCCTGTACGTGTGCGCTTTTATATAAGTGGCCTACCTAACCACAGTCCCTTGCAATTGGAAACCATGCAGCCTGTTCGTTTCGGCTGAAACGATATGGATTATTACTGCTGGCTGGTTTGGTGTGAGAGAAAAATACTGTTTTAGTTTATAATCCACGATTGTTTACGACCAAGCGAACATGCTGCATATCTGACATAGCTTTATTATCTAATAAGGCGTTGCTTTCGTTTCCAAAGCAGCCTGAAATTTGGCGCTCTGTC
The DNA here is from genome assembly GCF_019320115.1 of Miscanthus floridulus. Taxonomy (NCBI): domain Eukaryota; kingdom Viridiplantae; phylum Streptophyta; class Magnoliopsida; order Poales; family Poaceae; genus Miscanthus; species Miscanthus floridulus. Next base: position 190,051,749 of record NC_089580.1, read on the forward strand.
CTCTTCTGGATGAGTTGGACAAATTAAAGCATGAAACATCATATGGTAGTTTTTTGGTAGAACAACGAGCTGGAGGAGGTATCTTTCTTCTAGATAACGTGATGTGATGGAATGTTCATAACACGTACATGTGTGTACATCTTAAAGGACAAAATAAGCATCATCGAGTTATTTGGTGTTGTTAATAGAATAGGATGAACTGCTAAATGACCTGTTGTAAAAAAAAACTGCTAAATGACATATATAATAACAATAGATTATCTGTTTCGAGATCCTCTCAAGAATACTATGATACATTATTTACATGAGACTCTGTTTGACTTTGCACTGTTACTAACATCATCTGCCATTGGTCCAATCTTTGGACCTGCTGGGGTTTTTTTTGTTAAGGGAAGACGTTGCGTGCATGTGACTGTTCAATCAAAATAGATACTAGTACACGCGGATTTGCATCCAGTTTAGACCTTGTTTGGATTCGTATGTATTCATCGCAATCCACATGTGTTCAAGTGGATTGGAGTGGAATTAAACTAAATTCCATTCCATTTCACTCCAACATATGTGGATCGAGGTGGATACATATGCATTCAAACAAAGCCTTAAAAAATATTTAAGATGTGACCCACTATATATATATATATATATATATATATATATATATATATATATATATATATATATATACTGTTCTACGACCAAGAGAAGCAACATGAACCGGATTGCCGATCGGATCCCTCCACAAATCCCATGGCCAGACAATATATAAATGCATGCAAATTGGAGGTTAATATAGGCTCAGTTTATTTCGTTGAAAAAACAAGCCGAAATACTGTTCCAGCTGATTTGTTGTGAGAGAAAAATATTGTTCTGGATGAAAAAAAAAAAGCTGAAAAAGACAAATTAAAAGAGAAGACATGTGATATACGTGGCCCAGCTGGCACCAATTAGCGTGCGCGTGCATGGAATAGTACATCGGTACAACAGATTTGCTGAATCCCTGTTGCTGTTTGAAGTGTCACCTTGCGCTGCACCTGCACCTACGTACGTGTCCTGGGTGGCCGCCGTCCGGCCGGTACGGTAGCGGGTAGGCAGCTTGCGTCGCGGAGGATTCTGAAGCACTCCCCGTGATATGTGGCTGCTATGGTCCAAAGCGGGAAGGGCTTCTTCCCTGGCAGGTCTGATGCAGTAGCAGCAGTACGAGTTGTCGAGAACACGAGTTGTGTGGTGTGATAGCTAATTACCAGTACAAGTTGTACGACGGTGCATTATCGACGAGCAGCAAACTAAACGATCCTGTCAACTTTTCCGCGGAAGAAAAGGGAGAGGAGGAAAACGATCCACATGTTCTTCAGCAGTAGTTTTCAGCGAAAGAATAGTATTTTTCTCTCATAGGAAATCAGCATCATCAGCTAAATTTCGGTGAAACCAATTGGACCATATGTCGTGCCAACCTGCTGCAAGCAGGCTTAACTTTCCCGGAGCACACTGCACACGTGCCGCGCTTGCTCTCCTGATCTCACCGTGCCTGTGCCCTGTGTACCGTCTGAAATGAAGGCAAAAGGTACGTGTAAACAGCCCTCCACAAAAAAGTGGCCATTTTGCATCCACACGCATACGTCTGCGTCCAACGGGCCTCGTGCACGCATATTCTTAGACCAGGGTATGTTCGGCTAGTATTAAAATTCAACCGATCGAAGCTATTTTATTATGAGAGAAAAATATTGTAGGTTCCGGTAAGTTCAAACCAACGAGCTCTGCGCGCCACAGGTGACCCCGGTTCTGCTGCCTGGGCTCCGAACCTGCTGCTGGTGAGAACGGCGCGCCCCCCGCCGTGGCGCCCAACTGCCGGCACGCGCGCGCGGACCGCGCGGCCCCCCGCGCCTCCGATCCGGGACACAAAAATCCTCCTCTCCCTGCGCGGTTTTAATTCCGTGTCGTGTCAGGTGCAATGCAACCCGGCAACCAAGTCAGAGGCTGTCCGCCTGTCCGTCCCCAGTCCAGTCTCCCTACCAAACCACACCCCAGGGCCGCCGCTGATCGACTTGATAAGATTAAGCCAACAGGACGAGGATTAAGCCTAATTAACCCACCCCACACGCAAGAGCCAGCGTATATATACCCCGATGCGTCCAGCCAAAGCCGCTGGTGGGAGGCAATAAACCGGCGCAGCGAAGAGTCCATCCAGAGACCGATCGACCGACCGACCCGGCATGGCGAGGCCGGGGTGGGGCTCGCTGTTCGGCTGCTTCGGCAGCAGCTCCCACGGCAGGAGGAAGAAGGGCAAGGGCGGCGGCGGGAAGAAGAAGAAGAGCAAGCAGCAGAAGGTGGCTGCCGCGGCAGGTGGCAGCGGCAGCGGCAGCGGCAGGCCGCGGTCGCTGCAGAGCCGGATGTCGTTCACGGAGCTGAGCCTGAGCGGGATGGTGTCGCCCGAGGACCTGTCGCTCTCGCTCGTCGGCTCCAACCTCCACGTCTTCACCATCGCCGAGCTGCGCGCCGTCACCCGGGACTTCTCCATGACCAACTTCATCGGTGAGGGCGGCTTCGGCCCCGTCTACAAGGGCTACGTCGACGACAAGACCAAGCCGGGACTCGCCGCGCAGAGCGTCGCCGTCAAGCTGCTCGACCTCGAGGGCGGACAAGGCCACACCGAATGGCTGGTACGGTATACATATATAACGCTTGCTCTTGCTTATACGATGGATCGACCTGGTTAATACGGAGTATGACTATTAATCAACGCAACGCATGCAGTACTAAACAATTTCATCATTTATATATAGATAGGAATTAATATATAGTACGTCAGATTTAAGTGAGGAGGAGGAATTTACATACTGATCTATGCAACAGTGTCAGCGATGTTGTGCACGCATGGGGTTCATTAGCGTCTATCAGAGAGCAATTTCTCCTGCTTTAATTAGCTCAATAGACTTTGCTTGTTCCAAGTTAGTTGAGCTGCTCGAAGTCTGAACTCTATGGTCACATCTTGAGTCAGTCAGTTAGCTCGGAATTTTCACAGTACGTGTGCCTCGCAAGGTCTAGTACTACTCTCTCCAATCCAAAAATACATGATGCTGCTTATTAGAGATTCTGAATATTAATGCCAAATATTCACAACCAAACATATATCCTATTCTTGTTGATATATTAGCAGTGATATATAGTATTATTAGAATTTTTTAGAGCTAGTAGTAAGTAGTAAAAAGTTCCACGTCTTGTTAAGAGATTTATTAAAAAAAAAAACTAATAGGACAGAGTAAAAAGTGCACCTTTGACCCCAAAATAAAAGGGAATCATCTCGATCTGCACATTTCTTTTATTTATTCTCAAATATTATGGTTTCGTACGTACTTCCGTTTAGTTTTTAATTACTTGTATATTTGTCAATATTCGTTCAAACAAGCAAGTTGTCTTTTATTACAAGTAGAAGTTCGATCCACGGCTTGAAGTATTCCACGTACTGAACTTGTCTTCGAAAGCTTTCCTCAGTGGCTCGGTATGCTTGCCAGCTGCTAGAATGAGAGGATTCAATGGAACAGTGACAGTGTTTACTTTAGTTCAATTAATTAAATTAAAGGCTTATAGGTTCCTCAGGTGAAGCAAATCAACAGAGTATTATAATGAGAGATATTTACAGTAGTTAAACTGACAGATCCATGATCTATGTATGTAAAACCATGCATGCATGCAGACGGAGGTGTTCTTCCTGGGGCAACTGAGGCACCCTCACCTGGTGAAGCTGATCGGCTACTGCTACGAGGACGAGCACAGGCTGCTCGTCTACGAGTTCATGACCAGGGGCAGCCTGGAGAAGCATCTCTTCAAAAGTAAGCACACGTAGCCTGCCTCTTTCCATTTCCCTTTTTTATTTCATTTCCTACATAAACTTCTCATTTTCATCATGCCATATTGCCATGGCATGTCGTTTTCATAATTTCATAGGGCTGCAAGTAAGCCTGCAAGAATAAAACATATAGAGCCTAGCTAGAAAACACTGTGGCGGCAAGCAGCCAGCAGACATCGATGGTGCAGGCGACAAGAAAGGGATATCCCTTGCACGCTGTTGTCAGCCTCCTTTTCCCTCGCTGCATCGCTAAGCTAGGAAAGATATTCGGATCTCGAGACACACATCAGTCGAACTGGACGGCTCGATCACCAGCCTTTTTTTATTTCTCGCATAAAAAGCTTTATTATCGGCGAATTTATTTTGTGGCCGCCGGATCGGCAGCAACTAGCACTTTCCGTGCTCTACACCCTTGGTTTTTGTCTCGTCCATTTTCTCCCGGCCGGCCCGTTTTCTTCAGTGATGGTTCAAACTGCCTTTCGGGCGTGTCGTTGCGGCGTCAATTGATTGATGCAGTCTTGTTACATCATCTCGATCGATCTCTACTTATTCTGATCCCCTGGATCATTTTCTCTTAACCACTTTGATGTTTTTCACACCAGCATCGTCGTCCTTGGTTATGCTCTCAAATTTCATGCTTGATTCTACTGCTGCTGTACGACAGTATAGGAGTAGGACGGACGGAGACCTACACCTCCTGTTGCGTATCTAGTACTACTTGTTTTCACTGCTTTAATTAGGTTCACTCTTTATATGCAGACAAGAATAAAAACCTATTTTACTGTACGTGATTAGAATCAGTAGGTAGCATATACAGCTGTCATTCTGGATTATAAGTCAAAAGGGGGATGTGATGACTTAATTGTGCTACTACATATACACGATTCATCTCGATCATTGTAGGCACTGAGAGAGCCAATTAGCAAGATGCTTGTCGTGCTTTAACTTTGACATAACAGAGTGGAATTGAAGTTCCAGTGGAGTCTCCATGCATGGTCACTGTCAGTCCATCACACTAGGTTCTGCTATATATATTAGTAATTTTAGTATAGGGTAAAGTTAACATGGACTCATCAGAGGACCCGTTTGGAACACATAAATCTAACAGGATTCATGAAAGAACTCATCTGTTTATTTGGAGTTTTCCCGGTGATATTTATGCTTGCAAACAGTGCCTGCTGGTTGTTTTTTTGAAGTTACACTGTAAACAGTTGGCCACCGATGTGGAAGTTAGTCACTAACTCACTATTAGGCAAATCTTGTTGTGTAGTATGTGTATGTCACATCTTAATATCTTGTAGATCTGAATAACTGCACGCGGTCTGAACTACAATGAACATGAACTCGACCATATACCAGAAATTAGGTGTAGTTCATTTCCCTCATTCTAAATAAGAGGATGATGGTATTGGAAATGGACATACTCCGAACATTTGACAGCCAGCTGCCGGCATTTTACTCTGAATTATATTCTGACAGCTTTAGTTTCTTCAAATGTTTGTGCATCATCATTCAGCTGGAACCTAATTAATTTGATTACCTCAGCTGATCACCATAGCACTCAATGTGTATGTTTTTGCAGAATACGCTGCGTCGTTGCCATGGTCAACACGGCTGAAGATCGCCATTGGCGCGGCCAAAGGGTTGGCCTTCCTCCATGAAGCCGAGAAGCCGGTCATCTACCGAGACTTCAAGACCTCCAACATCCTGCTGGACTCGGTGAGCTCGACAACTAGTGCATCCGTAACAACACACACGGCATCCACACATATCCGCATCCACCTACTACTACTACCTCTCTTCACTGTTTCATATCTATCTCTCGCTCGAAAGATCAGACTCAGCTGTGGTTGGGTTCGGTTTGATGGCCGGAGCCAGTAGTGAAATATCCGCCAGTCGCGGCGAGTAAACCAGCGCTGAAATCAAACTGAAATCGTCAGGTCGCCAATAAACCAAATGCCAACTGCTGAACAACAAAATCTTGACTTGGCCTCCACCAGACCAGATCACCACTGCCGTCAGCTTCTGGGGCTCCATCAGGCAGGCAGGCCTGTGAACCAGAACGGGTCACGTGTCAACCATTGCAACGCTAGCGCCCGGCCGTATCCGTATCGAACTGTCATGTTCATGCATGCGTGCCACGGAAAAAAGATTTCATTTTTTTCTCGCAGTAAAAGCTTGCACTACTAGCGATGATGAATAAAATATGATCCATTCTTCTAAAGTTTCTGTTGCCAATGAGTAACGGAGTTGTTGGGTGTTAACTGCTCTACGTACGCGAGATTACGAAGATAGCTGACATCTGCGTGCATTTTCTACAGTACCATCCACTTTCCTTACTTTTGGAATTGATTGAAATCCTCTTTGTTAATCTGTATCCAGGATTACAAGGCGAAGCTGTCGGATTTCGGTCTGGCCAAGGACGGGCCGGAGGACGACGAGACGCACGTGTCGACGCGAGTCATGGGGACGCAGGGGTACGCGGCGCCGGAGTACATCATGACGGGCCACCTGACGGCCAAGAGCGACGTGTACGGCTTCGGCGTGGTGCTGCTGGAGCTGCTGTCGGGGCGGAAGGCGGTGGACAAGAGCCGCCCGCCGCGGGAGCAGAGCCTGGTGGACTGGGCGCGGCCGTACCTGACGGACGCGCGCCGCCTGGACCGCGTCATAGACCCCGCCCTGGCGGGCCAGTACTCCACCCGCGCCGCGCACAAGGCCGCCGCCGTCGCGCACCAGTGCGTCGCACTCAACCCAAAGTCCCGCCCCCACATGTCCGCCGTCGTCGACGCGCTCGAGCCGCTCCTTGCACTCGACGGCTGCATCGTCGGGCCATTCGTCTACGTCGCGCCGCCGGAGACGACGGCCACCAACGGCGACGAAGCGGCGGTGGGTAAGGGGGGGTCCGGCAGACGAGGAGGCCGAAGGAGGTCGTCAGGCGAAGGTGCCGCGGCGGCCGTCGTGCGGCCGGAGGAGTGATCCGTCTTCCGCCCGTGCTATCTGCTATGATGATGATGATAATATGGGTGGATTTGCTAGCTTGCACGTCCTGTGCGTGACTGGATTGTTGTCGCCTGTCGCATATGCATGCAGCTTGGAAGCATGAGCTATTCATGATCCATCGATCAAGCAGCTAGACGATCGGTGGAAGTTAACGTCGTCGTCGTTTGTGTGATTGGAAGCAGCTGGTTGCGTTTGGCTTCACGATGGAGCACGTCTACAGGAACAAGTATCCAAGAGGTTTTGAAGCGTGTAGTGTGTATGTACATATAGGATCTAGCATCTCGTCACACTTACACGAGCATCGACATTTTTAGTTACTTTTCTTCATGGTTTGGCAGATCGATATGGCAAAGGATAATGGAGTTTCAAATAGCGAAATACTCAATAGACATGAAAATGGATGTGCATTGCAATTCCACATCTCTATCGGAATCGTGAGAAACAGGAGTGCCATGGCTCTCACGTGGGCCTCGAATCGTAAGCGGGAATTCCGGAGTTGAGGCCCATCCTGACTCAAATGCAACAATTGAAACGAGCCGGAGGCAACAGTCTAATATGGGCTCCACTAAACAAAACAGTCTAATATAGGCCTACTCTGTCTCAGACCCAAGGAGAAGAAGCATACGTCTAAACCTGCTAATCACGGTCCTCCTAAATTAAAAGTACTTCCACCGTTTCAAATTATAAGTCACTTTGAATTTTTTTGGTACATCAGTTTTGCTATGTAGCACCTAGACATATGCCATATCTAGATGCATAGCAAAACGAATGTACCAAAAAAATCAAAGCGACTTATAATTTATAACGGAGAGAGTACATTTTTAGCCATCCAACTATTCATCGATTTTAGTTTTAAAAAAACTATTCATCGATTTTATTTTTGCTCATACAATATTAAAATAAAAAAACTTCGATAACTGAAATATTAATATGGATAAATATATTCATCTAGTTGGCTTCAAAGGTTGTTTTGTATTTTATAAAAAAAAACAATAAAATTGGTCTATTTCCAAAAAAACATAGGAAATAATTCATTTTAAATAAAAAGTACAAAACTGATACCATATTTTTTTCTTATAAATATAATATATTTTTTTATGTTCTATTAGGAGTTATTGGTATTATATTTGTTCCTATTCTTGGTGTTCTATTGTTAGTAATTATGGTTATTATTTATTTAAATCATCATTTTGTATTATATTATACCCAGAATTGACCAAGATAATCCATAGTAGACTATGAGTAAACAAAAAATATGTAATAGGACAACCAGCCTCATAGGGCCAAGCTCCACCACATATAGGTTGCAACTAGTACGATATTATTGGCACGACTGCGAGCATAAAACACTAGGAATGACTACAAATAAGGTCCAAACAAATCCAAATCTAGCACCAATATAGACATACAATATTTTTAGAAACATCTTTTATAGTGGTTTCACATATTTTTATTTAAATGAATTATTTATGATTTTTTAAAAAAGCTAAATTTTAATTATTTTGAGAAAAAAATAAACCACATTTGAAACCAGCTAGATGGTAATTTGCTCGATATTGATAGTTCAATGGTAGACATGGGTAATTTGTATGCAAATCTAGTGTGTTATTTTAAATTATTTTTCATAATGACAGATACCAGCAATTTAGATGTAGATTTAGGAGCTCCTTTATGTATTTGTATAGATATATATTAGATCCTACTAAATTAATGGCTAGCGGTTTTCAATTATTTTGATAATTTGTAGCACTATCTTTTTTCCTTCTTCTTTTTTTTTTTTGCAGCGCGTCTCATGAATATTAACATGGAGACGAAGTTGAGGGCCTCCAATTTGTAACGTCAAGATATGTTGGTGCATTAAGAAACAATAGTGAAGAAGCAACCTGGAGAAAAGTATTCACGATAAGCTATCATCAAGAACTTAAATCCTTTGCATGTAAACTAAATTTGAAATACAACACACTTTGATATCACATATATATATCATATTATCATGTACATGGTAACCTATCAATGAAAAGATAGGGTAAGTAACGTACAGTCCAATAAAATAATCAAGTTGCACAACTGTATTCTAACAAATTGCTAATGGAATGAATCTTATCGACAGAGGGATATGAGCAGTCTCATATATCTTGTAAGTTGTAACATTAACAGCTTGTGGACTCTCCATTCATGTTGTCAAGAATGGCAATAATGGCAACCACAAAGGCCTGGTCATAGCCCGGTTGCACCACCACTTGGTAGAAGTCCCTGCCTGTCATCATCCCCTTCGCACCAATCTGTGGAGCAAAAAATAGCATCACCCGTTGCATCATAACGTAATTTGATCTACTTCTAATTAAATTCCTCCAGACTTCATAGTCTTGGCCATGGAGGGGTTTATTTATTTATTTATTTATTTATTTATTTATTTTATACCTGCGCTACAACCTGGCCTGCTCGGTTCTTGATGGCGCAAGACCTCTGAACAAAGGATCCAGTCACCTCGTAGTCCCAGTGCCTCTTTCTCCCGTTGGGTTCCACGGTGACCCGGACATCACCCTTCATGCAGAGGACAGGCTTAGGATCCTGCAAGCTGAAAACCAGCTTGTTCGGTTCACCATAGTCGGACAGATATCCTCTCCACCAGTTGTTAACACTCAACGCTTGAACGACACCTTCCTGTGAGACCAGGTTTCAATTAGTCAGTTTTTCAACAACTGAAATGAAACATCAGAAAGTTTGATGGAACATTCAGAAAAGAAAACATATACTGTATAAGCTTCCAGCCTAGCTAGCTAGCTCCTGAATGTTTACCTTCTTGTGGATGAAGAGGATTGCACTGCCATCACCATTCCTGACGATCAACTGCCCGCTAGCTCCGATGATTCCACAGCCATCGACGCTGAAAGCCGCCCTCTGATCCTGGTTTGTAACAACAAGGCCGCCGCCGTTCACGGTCGGAGGACGCCTGCGCACCATCAGCACGGCGTGCGAGGAGCTGCAGAAGATCTTGCTCACAACTGGAGCTATGGTTGTGTACGCACCCATGGTAGTACGCGCGTATGTATGTAGCTCGATCTTTCTTACAGTTGAGGTAGAAGATAGTTATATACTCCTTCTGAATGCACACAGTCATTAGCTTGGCAATGAAAGCAAGGAATAAATAGAGTCATTTGAGTGTGGATGTGTCTCAATGACTCATCTGTGTACCTGCCTAACAGGTAACAGGGGTTGCGCGTAGAGGCTGTGAACTCGTTGATCATTGTGAGCCAAGCAATCTGGATGAAGTATGGCATTTGAAGCAAGCCAATGAGACATGCATGGCAATAACGCTTTGGTGAGTATGCAGGGCTGCTGAATCCCACACGAATTGAAGAATCTTTGAACAAGTTTGCTTTAGGCTACCAAACTACTTTATCTTTACCTTTTTGAACTGTCTAAGTTTAGCTGAAGACGGACTACTGCCTAATTACGTGCCTAATCATACAGATTGTAGTTTGTTCGCTGAATGCTGTACGTCAGTGCTAAGTGCGTGCCTTGTGAATTGTGATGCACACACAAGGTTGAGGAGATTAAACCCAGCTTATCCCTTCTATAAGTGGTATCTAATCATGCTACGGAATATATAGCAGCTCGTAGTTATTTTGTTTCCTAAAGTAGGACATTGATCTCTTCTTCCCTAAGCAAACGTTTTCTCCTTTCTTTTATACTTTTGGTCAGGAGAGAGTATAGAGTCAAACCTGCAAGCAACTCGTTGGGAAAAGAACTTTAGATGGCTTTGAACTAGGGGCGAGAGTGGCGCAGATAATTGTCTGGTCTCCGAATCACAATTTCGAGGATACAAAGAAGCATATTTTCCCAACGAATGGAGAATTCGAATCTGTTTGTGTACGGACGCGGCTAGAATATAGAATTGACAAAATCTGGCCGATACGGATTATCTGACTAGTAAGCTCGTTAGGGCACTCCCTATATAGAAATCACCATAGCTGTTAGGGACATTATTTGTACCGCCACCTAAGTGTTTTATTAATATGGCAAGGTAGTTATTGAAGAGAGAGTAAAAATCATAGAAACTAGGTCTAAGTTAGAAACCATGTCTACACAAGAACCAAGACATGAATGGATGTGATTGGTAGAGAATGGAGAGAATGTATGTGATTGGATAAAAAATTGTTCTGCAAAAACTATCCATCAGGACCTTTGTTTCTATACGTAGGGTCTTTAGAAATTAATAGGTAGCACTGGGATTGCCCTTAGCGCTCCGACGCTGATCCGACTCATATTAACACATGAACGGGCGTGACTAGCGCCCGTCGTGACGTCCGTTCGAACATCCGTGCCTACTGCCCCGCACGCGTCTGGCACGCTTCCTCTACATGCTGCAGGAAACGGCGCAGGCGGCGCACTTCCCTAGATGCATGCGGCCAACAGGAGGGACACGTGCACCGCGCCTCCGCCTCCCACTTTGCTTGTTCAGGGCCCACAGCGCATGCATATGCAGCTCCTGCCTGCCGCACCTGTCCGCGCGTGCTGCTATGGTCGCCACGCGCTGCTGCTGCTGCGCCTGCCACGCCGAGCTCCCCTGCTGTTGGGGTGCATACATGCGGGGGCCACCGCACCCGCTTTACTTCCTGCGCACATGCGGGGACCGTTGCACCTGAGGGGACCACCTCCGTCTGCACCCACTCTCCGCGTCTGGTCATGCAACACTTGCAAATAAAGCATTTGCTGCAACATATGTCTGAAACAGATGAAACATTTACAAACATATGCTTGCAACATATGTGCATGGCCATTGCAACATATGCAAGATCCAGATAAAACGCATGCAGCATATGTTTGAAACAGATAAAACATTTGAAACATACACTTGCAACATACGTGTGTAGCCAGTGCAAAATATGCAACATTGAGATGAAACACCTGCAACATACGTCTGAAACAGATGAAATATTTGAAATATACACTTGCAAAATATGTATATAGCCATTGCAACCTATGCAACATCCAAATAAAACACATGCAATATGAGTTTGAAACAACTGAAATATTTGAAACATACACTTGGAACATACGTGTATAGCCATTGCAACGTATGCAACAACAGATCTACTTTTGAAATAGTTAGATGAAACATATGCAACATACATATGAAACACATAAAACATACGGTTGCAACATGTGCTCAACTGACACCGGCGCGGAGCTCAAGGTCGCCCACGATCGATAGGCAGATGGATAGCGGCCCCGTTGAGACTTGAGAGGCGCGATGCGCGGAGGAGCGCAGAGCGGGGTGCAAGGTGCGGGCAGGAGCGCACAGCGCGAGAGGCGAGGCACGGTCGCACGGGCGGGGACGCACAGCGTGAGGCGCGGGCGACGAGTGACGTGTGGCACGAGCGAGGGTGCGCGGCGTGAAGCACGGAGGTAGGCGGGTCGGTCCCGTCCGGAAAAGGATGGACGTCGTGAAGGTACCATTATCGCACATAAATCCTTGCAATATCCACCCACTGTGAATCTAACAAAATAAAATGGATCAGGATACGAAAAAGGTATTATCCACTCCAGTCTGATTCACTTTCATCTCTACTTTGAATGTTCCTATCCAACCTGCAATGTTTGCACGGCTAGCGAGTTTTGGCTCTAACTTTGAGCTTGGCTTGTTTATACTAACCAGCAAACATGTTCATGTGCTTCAACGACATATACCTTGCTGCGTGGTTACCTGGATGATTTGCGACCATTTATTTAATGATCACTTCGTTTATTTCAATCGTCTTGGAAGAACCAGACTCTATATCGTTGTTGGATGCACAAAAAAACACATGGTTCTAACTTGCATCACCATGAGTCGTGAGTTTAGGTCACATACGGGACGAGGGGTGTGAAGCCATTGTGCAAACAAAAAAAAAGTTTGGAAGAGTCTCTTCTCTCTTTAATACTAGATAGATATATGTATAGGTATTGATATAGATATTTGGTTAAGTAGAAATGACAATGTGTTTAATAGAACAAACACTAACACTTTCTTGCGATGGTCATAGTTATCTAAAGAGAAAGAAAGAGTAGAAGTGAAAGAAAGGTGTCATTTGTTTGGAAATAACGGCGATCAAAGTCTTTGAAAAATTAGGGTGTCGAGGATGTGCCCTTTTGTTTGGATTTTGTTTGTGGAGTTTAGTATAATTTAATGGCGTGTTTGGTTTACAGAACGAGACTATGCGGAACGATCCGAACCTATAACCGATCGACGCTAACAATATTGTTTGGTTTGCAGCGCGGAATCACACCGTCCGTCGTCGAGTGCTTCAATGGAGAGCTAATTCTAAGCCATCACGAGGAACCAACTCATTCCGTGAAAAGTGCCGGACCGACTCATTCTGCTTCACTTTATGCCGCATGACTTCGTTCGCCAAACCAAAAAAAAGTTGTATTGGATGGCTATGCTTATTCACTCGCGGATGTTACAGCCCAAATATTTTACATTCTTGAATTATATAAAAAATATAGATATTGATTTGATTTAACAAATAAGGGATCTACCGGGAGTACTTGGCAGCCCAAGGCTCTGTTCGACTGGTATTAAAATCTACTGATAAATCAGCTGGAGCTGTTTCGTTGACAGAGAAAAATACGATACATTCTGTTATAGAGCCGGCTGATAAGTCGGGGCGGGCGAGATCCCACGTGCATCGTACCATGCGGTGCATCTCGGTGGGCCGCGTGGCAAGGGTGTGGGTTTGGGCGGGACGGCAAAGCCCACCCCGTGCTAAGCGTGGCACTGGGCTCTTGGCCCACCACCGGGTGTTCTTTCTGGAGAGCATCGTCGTCGAGGGTGGGCTGCCGTGTGGTCCTGTGCACTTTGCCTGCAACTCTTGGGTGCAGTCCACCAGGGAACTGCCGGGAAAGAGGGTGTTCTTCAGTAACAAGGTAATAAGCATTTTCTGCTAAAGAAAACGGTAGTACTAGCAGCATTTTATTTCCTTACTAGTTCAAGAAAAACGTGCTGTCGACCTATGCCTGGACCTGGAGTTTCTGGTACTAGATTATCATCAATCATCATTAGTATGTGCCTGCTACATCAATCCTGTGACAAATGATCGCCATTTCTGTTGGCAAGCTGGTCATGCATCCTTTCCTTCGATGTTGATAGCGAAAGGAGGCCATTCACTATAAACGTGGAGCCCAGTCTAAAGGCATGATGAATTAGTTTGGAAATGGCAAGCTTTTGAGTTGACCTCAGTAGAACATATCTGTAGTACCTGAGCTTAGTGGGTCATCAATCCCTTCAAAACATCCCCAATTCCCCAGTGGGAGACATGCCCGGCAGGAAAATCCCAGGAACGTCAAAAAGGGCAGTGCGTTCTTGGGAAAAGAACATCATTACTAATACCACTTCCAAATGTAGTCGACGCACTGAAGCAAGCCGTGGTGGCCATGATCCAGCACAAGGCAAAAGGAGGTGGAAGAAAAGGGTTGGATTTGGGATGGCACCGGCCTAAAGACGAGCAGGCAAGCCCAGCCTCCCTTTTCTTTCACCGGCACCATCAGCCACAAGCCCACAAAGATGTTCACAAAGACTGTCCACGTCGCGCGTGCATGACCATCCGACGAGGCCAGACGGGCAACGGCCGGCGGCCGCGTCGACCGGCGGCACCACCTGCACTGCACGGAGCGCGGGTGTTGGAGCCTGGAGGGCTGCTTTGCTAGTTGGATTGGACCATTGAAGCATCAAGCATACGCTACCACTCTATGTAACTTTAGCGCATCTTAGATGTGGTTAGATTCTTTTAGCCTGTTCGTTGGTTGACTGATAAGTCCGGCTGGTGCTGGTTTGTTGTGAGAGAAAAACATCGTTGGCTGACTGATAAGCCCTGGCTGAAACCAACGAGCGAACAGACTGTTTGTGACGATACATGTTTATCTGAGTTTAAAATTTTAACTTAACACGGATATTTGCATTTTTCTTGAGCATTCCATGTACTGTATTTTGCAGAGCACTGTTCCTGAATCCCAAATAGGGTACGCGCCTTTTTTTTCCATCTCGTGAAAAGACCACATGTGCCTTTTCGCACATGCCTGCAGATGCTTCTAGTACGAGGAGGATCATCTCATCGGTGAACGGACGGACCAACACATCGGCTCCACTTACGTCACTCTAATGCAACGTCGCCAGATAAGCCTTCGTCCTGTACTGCTCCTAGTATACCGCACAAGACCAGCAAGCTAACTAATTAAGCACACTCCATGCCCCTACCAACTTCTTTTAAATAAGCTAGCAAAAGCGCATAAAAAAAAGAGAGGAAACGTGCCGAAATGAGGCAAGCTTTTTACATGATTTTTTTGCTGCACTGCGCCGGGGATTCTGAGACCCAGATTCCGTTTTTTTTATCCAACACGGTGTGAAATTTCGGCCAGATGGACCGGACGGAAACCGTGGCGGCTTCACGGTGTTATGTTCGTGCCCCCATGGTCCATGGATATGGATAGCAGTACATACTCAGCATGTTCGCTCGTTGGTTTCAATCAGAGTTTATCAGCCAGCCAACAGTGTTTTTCTCTCGTAACAAATCAGCACCGGTCGGACTTATCAACCCAGAAATCGACCAACGAACAGTCTAACCACGGCGAGTAGCGAGGAAGCTTCGAGCTTCCCAAACGAGTTACGACCGACCGATCATTGCGAATTGCGAGAGAAAAGCCAACATCCTTTTCATATGAGCCCTTGTTTAGTTCCACCCTAAAATCCCAAAAAGTGCTACAGTACCTGTCACATCGAATGTTTGCGGCCTGTGCATGGAGCATTAAATGTAGACGAAAAAAAACTAATTGCACAGTTTGATGGGAAATTGCGAGACGGACGTTTTGAGCCTAATTAGTCCATGTTTGAACATTAATTGCCAAATAAAAACGGAAATGCTACAGTAGCCTCAAATTCCAACTTCCTGAAACTAAACGCCCTGACACCAAGCTGTTCGATTTTGAATTCAAACGGACGGCTGCTGATAGATGATCGTGATCTGAATGTGGCTGTCATGTCCATGTCCAGCAGAACAAACGCGGTTTCAGATGAACAGCACTGTTCTGAACTTCTGACAATTCTATCCTAACGGTTTTCACGCACAGCAGTCAGCAGAACAAGCTAGCTGTTCAATGGTACCTTAGGAGTAGTAGACTGGTAGCTGCCTGTTTTCTCAGGTCAAACAGGAACAGGGAGCAGGCCAGCTTGACAGCTTCCCTGGTCCCTGCAATGCCACCAAGACTCCGTTCCGTTCCGTTCTGCCCAGACTTGCAAATTTTATAAAAAAGAAGAGAAGGCGCACGAGGCCGAGGCAGTCGACACGGCTCCTCCTCTGCTAAATCCTAGTCACTGCTGCAGTGCTGCTGCTCCATCACGACGACGCCAACAACCTCACCTCACTAGCTCCCGCTCCCGCGGTCCCGCCTGAGCGCAGCCAAAACAAACCGAAGATCCCAAGGGCGCAGGCGCAGCAGCATGGCCGCGCCATGCAGGGAGCTCACGGGCCTCCGCCGGGGGCCAGCCGCGGCGAGGCCGCCGGTGCCGGGCCGCCGGGGCGCGAACGAGCTCTGCGTCGCGCCGTTCCACCACCGCGCGCCGCAGCAGCGGCGGCGGCGGGGGCTCAAGGTGGTGGCGGCCATCAGCGAGGAACTGCCGAGGCTCGCGGCGCCCGGGACCGGGAAGGGCGCGCCGGAGGGCAGGCGGCCCGAGAAGGTGCTGGTGCGGGCCGCGCTCACGGTGCGCCGCAAGCACAAGGAGGACCTCAAGGAGGCGCTGGCCGGCCACCTCGACGCGCTCTGGGACATGGTCGGCCGGAGCGTCGCGCTCGAGCTCATCAGCACCAAGATCCACGCCAGTAAGCAACTCACACCGCCCCCTCGCTCCTCGCTCCTCGCTCCTCGCCCTCGTCCTCGTCCAATCCACCAAGGCGCGCCGTCCGTCCTCCCCTTTTCTTTCTCTCGCTACTTAAATTACTTCGAGTTGACCTGCCTGCTTGCTCTTAATAAGTCTCGACAAACTTTCGAGCTGCCTCTGAATTTTAGCTTGCTTTCGCTAGTCGTTAGAGCTATCGGGGGCTCGACGTGCAAAGCTTTTGCCTTTTTGGGCATCTCCGTCTGTCCTTGACTGACCGCCCTGATCGGTAGCCAGTAGGTGGCACCAGCAATTAGGAAGATGCTAACTAGATGCACATGATCAACAGATCTTTCTGCGGATCTTCAATAGTGGAGGCGTGATAGCCAATGAGCGTCCGTGTGTGCGATTCTCCGCATTAGTATATTCGCTCTGCATTTTCCAACAAATTGTTTAACCACAACAAACAAGGGACGACCTAAACAACTGTCAACTGGAGCAGTTCAACTTTATAACCGCTGGCATCTTTCGCTTGACCATGATTTCTCCAACATGAGAACAAATGGAGCAGATTTTTTACAGGACCTCCTACCTCCCAGTATTCAGAGCACTGCAAAACATTAGCCTCCCCTTTAGCAGTAGTAGTCCCCGTCCTGATTACTGCTCTGAATAGTTCAAGCTCAAATGAGTCACTATGTAATACTGAACGAGACATGTTTCCCCTTCTCTCCATTATCACCATGTGATCGGCACCCAAAGCTAGTCGCTTTCCATGTCTCCATATTTGACTTCTCTTCTCAAGGTCGTCCTAACCTTCCCGGGTCGTGGCACGTGAATCATTGGCAGGGACCAAGAAACCGTTGCAGAGCGGTCAGGCATCGATCAAAGACTGGTGCCAGAAGAGGGGTGTCAAGGGAGAGCACGTCGTGTACACGGCTGAGTTCATGGTGGATTCAGACTTCGGCGAGCCCGGCGCCATCACCGTGGCCAACCGGCACCACCGGGAGTTCTTTCTGGAGAGCATCGTCGTCGAGGGTGGGCTGCCGTGTGGTCCGGTGCACTTTGCCTGCAACTCTTGGGTGCAGTCCACCAGGGAACTGCCGGGAAAGAGGGTGTTCTTCAGTAACAAGGTAATAAGCATTTTCTGCTAAAGAAAACGGTAGTACTAGTAGCATTTTATTTCCTTACTAGTTCAAGAAAAACGTGCTGTCGACCTATGCCTGGACCTGGAGTTTCTGGTACTAGATTATCATCAATCATCATTAGTATGTGCCTGCTACATCAATCCTGTGACAAATGATCGCCATTTCTGTTGGCAAGCTGGTCATGCATCCTTTTCTTCGATGTTGATAGCGAAAGGAGGCCATTCACTATAAACGTGGAGCCCAGTCTAAAGGCATGATGAATTGATATGTTGTTGTCTATGCGCTGTTCAAATGGCAAGCTTTTGAGTAGACCTCAGTAGAACATATCTGTAGTACCTGAGCTTAGTGGGTCATCAATCCCTTGCACTGTATGTTCATGTGTATTTTTAGTAAAATTGTAATTTTTACGAGCCCTGTTAAAATTTATATTCTGCCGATCTCTTACAGTTTAGTAGATAATAGGTCAAGGACCATTGAAAATCCATAATTATGTGTAGTTGTAGCATTAGCCTTATTTAGGGTGTAACCCCCATATGTTGTCTTTAACCATCAAATGGATTACCTTTCCTCTTTATGAGAACGTAACTAATATTAAGAATTTACCCAATAGGAATTTGCGGCATCATATTTCTGATAAGACCTAGATAATCTCATGCAGCCGTATTTACCATCTGAAACACCACCTGGACTTAGAGAACTAAGGGATAAGGAGCTGAAGGACCTTAGAGGAGATGGCACAGGAGTACGGAAGTTATCTGACAGAATATATGATTATGCAACATACAATGATTTGGGGAATCCAGATCGGGGAAAAGAGTTCACCAGGCCAATCCTTGGAGGTGACAAGATCCCTTACCCACGGCGATGCCGAACTGGTCGTCCACCAACTGATACCAGTAAGTTCTGTTGTTCTCTCAAAAACCAGTAATTTCTGTTACCTTTAGGAAAAATGTTTGCATATAATGGCAATTAGAATTTGGCCAAAGGCAAAATGATGCTTGTTACTTTCCAACTATAGCCACAATCATATGTGCATGTCCAATTCTACTTTGATCAAATGCCTTGTCACTTTCAGACTTGACAGCTTCACCCATCAGCCACCTTCCCCACATGGGTTGATGATGTCCAAATTTTGAACAAGATAACATATGCCTTTTGAATTTTGCTTTACACCTAACTTGAGGAAGACAGAAATTAGATTGACCATTTGATTGCAGAATCTATTCCACACGCTTCTTGGAGAAAAATAAAATTTGAGTTATCATGTTTCAGCAGAACAATTCAATGGATTCAGATCAGGATCACGGAAATGTCATGGGTCAAGAGTCTCAATAAGTACTGAACATTTCGGTTAGTTAGGTTGGATGTACATGACCTTTAGCAATCAGGAACACCAACAGGCTGTATCCACACTGAGTTTTATTCCCTGTATTTTCCCTTTTTTCATTCTTGGGCATATTTTCTCTTGGATGCTCTCCATGACATTGACTACCGTACAGAAAAGTATTCGTCATCGTTTCTCTCCATTAATTTTCTTCTATCCTTCAAAATGACACAGAGTTTCCAGCCTGTAATGATTTACCACTGGAGGGTTTTACTAAATTTTATCAACCAACTCTTATGGTAAATTATGGCATTTATGATTTAAATGAAGCTGTTTACTACAAAATGGTTGCTCCAAATTTTGAAGACTAAGCATGCCTGTCTTTCACCTCATAGAAACACTGTAGCTAATTGTGCATTTACCTGTGGTGTAGACATGCTGGCTGAGAGCAGAGTAGAGAAACCACACCGGATATATGTACCTCGGGATGAGGCATTTGAGGAGCTGAAGCAAGGTGCCTTCTCATCAGGGAGGCTGCGGGCAGTACTTCACACCCTTATCCCATCGATGATTGCAACCATCTCAGCTGAAACCCACAGCTTCCAAGGTTTCCACCACGTTGATAATCTCTATAAGGAGGGCCTCAGGCTGAAGTTGGGTCTCCAGGAGCACCTGTTCCAGAAAATACCCCTTGTTCAGAAGATTCAGGAATCAAGTGAGGGGATGCTTCGCTATGATACACCTAGAATTCTTTCCAGTAAGTAAAATCTATTCACCCTGTTTTGCAGCACTACTTCAGCTGTACTTTTCAGCGAACGAACAGTGTTTTCCTCTCACAACAAATCAGCATAAGCATCAGCAGCAGCCAATGCTAGATGTTCTTCAGATTCAAGTGCCTTCTTGTCCAGAGAACTGCTGCTTTAATGATCATACTTTGATTATGCAGAGGACAAGTTTGCATGGC
The DNA here is from genome assembly GCF_019320115.1 of Miscanthus floridulus. Classification (NCBI taxonomy): domain Eukaryota; kingdom Viridiplantae; phylum Streptophyta; class Magnoliopsida; order Poales; family Poaceae; genus Miscanthus; species Miscanthus floridulus. Next base: position 190,071,879 of record NC_089580.1, read on the forward strand.
TCCGTGATGATGAGTTTGCTCGTCAGACTGTGGCAGGAATAAACCCAGTTAGCATCACCAGGCTCACGGTAATGAACTTAAAAACATGATTATTGTGTACATAAGTAAATATACTGCTGATAATATCGATCAACCCCAGTGATACATAGCCTTCTTATACAGTACTACTTTACTGAGCTGTTATTTGGAAATAGGTTTTCCCACCAGTGAGCAAGTTGGATCCTGCAATCTATGGCTCACCAGAATCATTGATCACGGAAGCGCACATCGCTGGACAGCTCAATGGACTCACAATACAACAGGTACTGTCAATATGATGAAGTTGAAGGTTATGTCATTATGTAAAATGAAATTTCTTCTTCTGATCCTGATCATGCATCATGAGTGCAGGCAGTGGACGAGGCAAAGCTGTTTATATTGGACTATCATGATGTCTATCTTCCATTCTTGGACCGGATTAATGTAATAGAGGGACGGAAGGCATATGCAACCCGGACAATCTTGTTTCTTACCAAAGCTGGCACATTGAAACCAATTGCTATTGAACTTAGCCTTCCTCCAAGCAAGGCAGGCAAGCCCCGGCCAAGCAAGGTCCTTACCCCTCCCAGTGATGCTACCTCCAATTGGCTATGGATGCTTGCCAAAGCTCATGTCAGCTCAAATGACGCCGGTGTTCATCAGCTCGTTAATCACTGGTATGGTTTCCAGAATGAACTGTTATATAGTGAACATGCGCACTACCACTGTCAATTTGGTTGATTCTTTACAATGTCAATCCTGAAACACTTACTAGCAGTCTCTGACAAACTCTTCCAGGCTGAGGACACATGCTATAATGGAGCCGTTCATATTGGCAGCGCATCGGCGAATGAGTGCGATGCACCCAGTCTTCAAGCTCCTACACCCCCACATGCGGTACACGCTGGAGATCAATGCGCTTGCACGGCAGAGCCTGATCAGTGCGGACGGTGTCATCGAGTCGTGCTTCACCCCTGGCCCTGTCTCCTTCGAGATCAGTGCTGCATACTACCGCAACCACTGGCGGTTCGACCTAGAGGGCCTCCCTGCTGACCTCGTCCGCAGGCATGCATGCCGTTGCCCCCTCCCTATCTATAGTTGCTTGATTTTACTGAACAGAAAGCTCTTCATCGTCATGGCCACTGACATTTACCCGCCCGTGCTTCGTCATCTCTTGGTCAGGGGAGTGGCTGTGGAGGATGAGTCGCAGCCTCACGGCATCAGGCTCCTCATCGAGGACTACCCTTACGCAAACGACGGGCTCCTGCTGTGGTCGGCCATTCGCAACTGGGTGGAGTCGTACGTGCAGCTCTACTACCCGGACGCCGGCACCGTTCAGTCCGACGACGAGCTCCAAGGGTGGTACCACGAGACGGTCCACGTCGGGCACGCCAACATCCGGCACGCGCCCTGGTGGCCCTCGCTCTCCACGCCGGCGGACCTCGCGTCCATCCTGACGACGCTCATCTGGCTCGCGTCGGCGCAGCACGCGGCGCTCAACTTCGGGCAGTACCCGCTGGGCGGGTACGTGCCGAACCGCCCGCCGCTGATGCGCCGGCTGCTGCCGGACTCGGAGCGCGACGCGGCCGAGTACGCGGCGTTCCTGGCGGACCCGCACCGGTTCTTCCTGAACGCGATGCCCGGGGTGCTGGAGGCCACCAAGTTCATGGCGGTGGTGGACACACTGTCGACGCACTCCCCCGACGAGGAGTACCTCGGCGAGGGGCGCGACGAGCCGTGGACGGGCGACGCGGCCGCCGTGGCAGCGCACGCCATGTTCGAGGCCGACGTGCGCCGCGCCGAGGAGGCCATCGAGAGGCGAAACGCGGACCAGCGCAGGAAGAACCGGTGCGGCGCTGGGGTGCTGCCGTACGAACTGCTGGCGCCCAGCTCGCCGCCGGGGGTCACGTGCCGCGGCGTGCCTAACAGCATCTCCATATGAATGCATCGATCGTTCATGATTCATGAAAGGCCCCATATCGTTTTTCATTTTTTTCCTACGGGTATATGCAGTATTACTATTGTTTTTTATTGAAGCAAATCTGTGCGACCTTCACTCCTGAATTACATTGAGCTGCTGGGGTTTGGAGAGTGATCAGGCTACGTAGATATAAAGGAGAACAACAACAAACCAAAAACACCCAAGGCCTAAAGATAGAAATACACAACGAAACACACATATCTGCAGTATGCTCCATCGAACATCAAATCTGCCAATAATGAGGAATGAAAATTGGAATGAAATGTTTGCCTGTTTTAGCTCCTTCCTCAAGGATCGAAACGGCCAATGGCTGCTTTCGCATAATTTTTTCTCTTCCATCTCATAGGTTGTTGTCTCGTGGTATCTTTTTTCATGTGTGGATAGTGTGCGTTGCAGTTGTGTTCTTTTTCTGTACTTCACCAACTCTATTAATACATTGACCATTAGATTCCCTATCAGCTTCTCTTTAAAAAAAACTAGAGAAACACTAAAATATTCCTCATGAGACTGGCAAAGTTCGTTTGCGGAGTTAAAGTGGTACAGTGATAGTGCGACAGTGTTGTGTGGCGTGAGTTCAGGTCCCCATCCTATCAATCGATGTGTTTGTCATTTTCTTTTGCTTACAATTGTTACTTGTTAGCTAGGTTTTCGTCATCGTTGTGGTTGTTTTTTGTTTTATTGGTCAGTTTGAGCTTTTCTTCTCTTTGAATATAATTGATAGCCTGTGTGATTCGTTTGAAAAAAGATCCAAAGAAGGCTAATATGGCGCATATGCCCTTTTAAATTCCCAGTCATCGTTCCCAGTAAGGAGGGGGTGAGGGTTATAGCAACTCCAAAAACATCTTTATATCCTGCCTAATTGATAGGAATAGAGATTTTTATGAAAAGGATACACTCCAATAGGTTCTTTAATTAGATCTCCAAATATAGTCATTCTTTATTCTGGATTTTCCGCTAGCTAAAGATGGAGAGCGGGGCTGGCTCTCTAGAGTGCATACATGAAGTTGTTAAAGGGTCGAAAGATATAGAGAATGACTTCTCTTCAAATGGCTCTCCAAATAATGATATAGGGAGTGAGTTTAAGAAAAACTCTTAGAGATGATCTTAATCAGTGATTGGCCTGATTAACATAAATTTTTCAAGCAACTTGGCAAGTTGCCACAACATGATCTTTCGCTGCAACTCCATCTTATATATGCACATCAATGGTTGCTTTCTCTTATTTTCATGAAAACAACACTTGTGAACAATGATCATCGGCTTCGTTTGTGGTTTGTGCAAACATGGCATATTTGGAATATTCCTAGTACATCGGCTTAATGTCTTATTACCGGAATGTAGTTATATTATTACACTATTGGTGAGCTCGACCTTATTATAGGGTCAAGATAGCGGACTAGAGGGGGATGAATAGTTCTTTCTAAAAATTAAATACACCGGCTAACCGGGACAAATGCGGAATTAAAACTATCGGCCTAGCCAAGACTACACCCCTCTATCTAAGTTCATAAGCACCTTATAAAGATCCTAATTAGGCAACAAAGGTGTCAGGCTAGCTATAGCTCACCTAAACAATTCTAGTAGCAAGGTCATATAAACCTATGCAACTAGAACTTCAAGCACCGGAGGAGCTCCTACACAAACGAGTAAGCAAAAAGCACAAATCTCCTAAGCTCACCAGCATTGCTCAATAACAAGGCTACACAAGCCAAATTAGAGAGCTCAAATTACTTAGCTACACAAACTAAGCAATGTGACTAACAAGATTACTCAAACCAACTAGTCACGCGAGGGAGCTACTTCTATGCTACACAAGCAAGAAGGTAACTAGCAAGCTACACAAGCTAACTAATTACAAGAGTAACTACACAAGCACAATATATATGAAAGTAAATATAAGCTTATGTATGGAGATGCAAACCAATGGGAAGACCATTGTTGACACAGTGATTTTTATCCCAAGGTTCATTTGGTTGCCACCAAGCTAGTCCCCGTTGTGTCAACCGCTCACTTGGTGGTTCGATGGCTAATAGGTGTTTCACAAACCTAGCCCACATGTTGGGCGTCATAAGAACCTACCCCAAAAGTCAGGGTAGCTCAATGACACGCTCTATTAGAGTTGCTCTTCGCGGCTTCCGCGGGGGAGCACAACACCCCTCACAAAGCTCTTCTCTAGAGCACCACACAATCACCACGCGGGCTTCACAATGGAGACTACAATCCACCAATCCATCTAGGTGATGGCAATCACCAAGAGTAACAAGAAATCCCCCAATCACACAGATTTTCTAGTGCCACCAAATGCAAATCCTCAAATGCACACACTAGGTCACTCAATCCCTCACTCAAATTAGCACCAAGCTTGAGAGGAAGACGAAGGGGAAGAGTGAAAGGTCCTAATATGGCTAGAGGGGGGATGAATAGCCTATTTAAAATCTACAAATCAACTAAAGCAATTTGATTAGTATAACAAAAGGCGAAATGCAAACTTGCTCTAGCTCTACAAGGGTTGCAAGCCACCTATCCAATAATTCTAGTTGTTATGATCACTAGGCACACAATCCACTAGGTTACTACTCACTAAGAGCTCCACTAGATGAACTTGATCCACAAAGCAAGCTCTCAATTCAAGCTACACTAAAAAGCTTGATATAGCTAGTTTGCGGGAATGTAAATGAGTAAGTGAGGTGATTATACCGCCGCGTAGAGGAGTGAACCAATCACAAGATGAATACTTTATCGATCACCTAGAGAATACCAAAGGGCAAGAGACAACCAATTTTCTCCCAAGGTTCACGTGCTTGCCAACACGCTATGTCCCCGTTGTGTCGACCAACACTTGGTGGTTCAACGGCTAAGAGGTGTTGCACGAACCTCGTCCACACAATTGGACACCGCAAGAACCTACCCACAAGTGAGGTAACTCAATGACACGAGCAATCCACTAGAGTTATCTTTCGGCGCTCCGTCGAAGAAGGTACAAATCCCCTCACAATCACTGGAGATGGCTACGAACAATCACTAACTCGTGCCAATCCTCCTCCGCTGCTCCAAGCCATCTAGGTGGTGGCAACCACCAAGAGCAACAAGCGAATCCTGCAGCAAAAACATGAACACCAAGTGCCTCTAGATGCAATCACTCAAGCAACGCACTTGGATTCTCTCCCAATCTCACAAAGATGATGAATCAATGATGGAGATGAGTGGGAGGGCTTTGGCTAAGCTCACAAGGTTGCTATGTCAATGCAAATGGCCAAGAGAGTGAGCTTGAGCCGGCCATGGGGCTTAAATAGAAGCCCCCACGAAATAGAGCCGTTGTACCCCTTTACTGGGCACAACACGGGGTGACCGGACGCTCTGGTCATATTGATCGGACGCTGGACCTCAGCATCCGATCACACGATGCGTGCCACGTGTCCCTTCTCTTCAAATGTTGATCGCCCGATCTCAATGGTCAAGTGACGACCGGACGTAGCAGCTCAAAGTGACCGAATGCTGAACCCCAGTGCCCGGTCGTTTCTAGTAAGCATCCAGAGATGACTTTTCACGACCGGACATGTCCGGTCATGCTCGACTAGACACACCCAGCGTCTGGTCACACGGCGACTCCCCTGTGCACTGCAATGTCAGTTGGACCGAACGCAACCCTCCAGCGCCCGGTCACTAAGTGACCCAGCGTCCGGTTAGAGACCGACGCCAGCGTCTTCGCTGCTTCTTTTGACCAGACGCGCCGGTCTTACCGAGACCAGCATCCGGTCACTTACAATGACCTCCATCTTTTCTGTCTAGGGCGCCGGTGGCACTATCAGATTGTCCACACTCTATGGGCTGACACTCTGCCGGTGAAGTTCCTAACCCTTGCTCAAATGTGCCAAGCACTAAGTGTATCACCTTGTGCACATGTGTTAGCATATTTTCACAAACATTTTCAAGGGTGTTAGCACTCTACTAGATCCTAAATGCATATACAATGAGTTAGAGCATCTATTGGCACTTTGATAACCGTATGAGTTTCACCCCTCTTAATAGTATGGCTATCGATCATAAATGTGATCACACTCACTAAGTGTCTCGATCACCAAAACAAAATGGCTTCTACCATTTATACCTTTGCCTTGAGCCTTTTGTTTTTCTCTTTCTTCTTTTCAAGTCTAAGCACTTGATCATCACCATGGCATCACCATCATCATGTCATGATCTTCATTTGCTTCATCACTTGGAATGTGCTACCTATCTCATGATCACTTGATAAACTAGGTTAACACTTAGGGTTTCATCAATTCACCAAAACCAAACTAGAGCTTTCAATCTCCCCATTTTTGGTAATTGATGACAACCCTTACACAAAGATGTAAATTGAAATTTGATTGAATCCATGTTGCTTGCCCAATCATATTTACCATGTGTAAAAGGATATGGACAAGTTTCATGAACCCCAAATGGTAGCAATTGCTCCCCCTACATATGTGCTAAGAGTTTGGATTGTAGCTTGCGCATATGCTTAGATAGGAAATATAGGAGACAATGTCTACCAAATGATGCTAAGGTATAAAAGATGGACCTTTGAAGCGTGATACCAATCGGAGTGCACCATTATACCATCCTTAGCACCATGGTTAGCTTGATACCACTTGGAAACACTCAGAAATAAAATCACTAGATAACCTATGCATGCTAGATTTTCATTTCATCATTCAAACCTATAACTAGCATACACCACACAAGCATGGATATTGAAATTTAAAACTTGTGTCATGCAAGCAAATATATGAAATGCACATTCAAATACAACATACAAGTTTATGAGCTTGCTCCCCCTACTTGTGTGCATTTTTTATTGATCCCCTTATAATGTCATTTCATTTGTTTGCTCCTCCTATCTTACTGTCTTTGTGAATCTCTCTCCCCTTTATCAACAATTAGCACAAAAGGTGAGCTCAAATTATAGATAGGTTGAGGTAAAACCATGTGAAATAAGGATCATTCTCCTAATTTGGTTCAATCTAAATCACTTGCAAAAGATATTTAACTCGGTTTGATCCAAGGACAAGCTTCTTCACATCTCTAAATAAGGGTTATCTTGTACCATGTTGAGTTAAACACTTATAGCTTATTTTCTAGATCAAACACTAGGTTTACAAGCCCACAAACATGTCATATGCCACCACTAGATCATTTCAAGCATACAAGCAATAGTGGTACCATACAAGCATCAAATTCATTTGATTTTTATGAATGAGCCTAGGACATGATAGGAATGACTGGATGAACTAAACAAGTCCTTAGTAATGGATGGATGACATGTCAATCAACTTTACCTTGCTTTGCTCGAAGGAGAGGCATGTCATATAAAGGGGGAAGCATCAACACATATTTGAGAAGTCAAGTATGTTCAATTCATTCCTTAGCTTGCAAAACCTCTTCTCATCAAGTGGCTTAGTGAAGATATTGGCAAGTCGATCTTCGGTGCCCACACTCTTAATGCAAACGTCCCCTTTTTGTTGATGATCTCTTATGAAATAATGGCAGACATCAATATGCTTTGTTCTTGAATGTTGAACTGGGTTGTTGGTGAGCTTTACGGCTCTTTTATTGTCACATAGCAATGGCACTTGCTTTAATTTGATTCCAAAATCACTCAAAGTAGCCTTCATCCAAAGTAATTGAGCACAACAACTACCGACCGAAATATACTCTGCTTCGACGGTTGAAAGTGCTACACTATTTTGCTTCTTCGATGACCAAGACACAAGTGATCTTTCCAATAGTTGACATGTGCCCGATGTGCTCTTCTCTCAACTTTGCATCCCGCATAATCAGAGTCCGAATATCCAATCAACTCAAATCTTGCTCCTTTGGGATATCACAATCCAACATTTTGTATATGTTTCAAGTACCTCAATATTCTCTTTGTTGCCTTCAAATGACTTTTTCTTAGTGAGGTTTGAAATCTAGCACACATATATACACTAAATGTCACATCCGGCCTTGATGCGGTCACATAGAGTAGGCTTCCAATCATAGACTGATATATCTTTTGATCCACCATGTTGCCACTAGCATCACTATCCAAGCTTCCACTTATTCTCATTGGTGTACTAATAGTTTTAGCATCATCCATTCCAAACTTCTTGAGCATGTCCTTGATGTACTTGCCTTGACTCACAAATGTGTCATTCTTCATTTGCTTGATTTGAAGACCAAGGAAGTAACTAAGCTCTCCAATCATGGATATCTCAAACTCACTTGCCATCATCTTGCCAAACTCTTCACAAAAATCTTGATTTGTTGACCCAAATATGATATCATCAACATAGATTTGCATTACAAACAAGTCATTTCCAAGCTTCTTGGTGAAGAGAGTGGTGTCAACCATTCCCATTTTGAATCCCTTAGAGAGTAGAAAATTCCTCAATCTCTCATACCATGCTCTTGGTGCTTGTTTCAATCCATACAAAGCCTTTCTCAACTTGTAAACATGGTTGAGTTTCTTTTCATCTTCAAGGCCACATCATCTAAGGGCAAGGCAAAGCAATAATCATCAAGTGAAGATGAAGACTTGAGCTTTGATGAGATGGATGATGAGAAGATGGCTCTCTTTGTTAAGAGATTTGGCAAGTTCATGATGAAGAAGGGCTACCGTGCTAGAAGAAATAAGTCTTCATCCAAGAACAAGGAAGAGTCGAGAAGGTGCTTCAATTATAGACGCAAAGATCATCTTGTTGCTCAATGCCCCTACAATAGTGACAATGATGACAACAAGAAGAATAAGAAAAAGGACAAGAAGGAAAAGAAAGAGAAGAAAGACAAAATGACCTTCAAGAATAAGAAGAAGAAGGGTGGTTCATATGTGGTCACTTGGGATAGTGATGCTTCCTCAAGTGATGATGATGATAGTGATGATGACAAGACCACCAAGAAGAAGGCACTTGCAAGCATTGCTATCAATAAGAAGCCTTCTTTCTTCGATACTCCATCATGCTTCATGGCTAAGGCCACTAAGGTACAAACTTGTGATGATGGAAGTGATGAGGAACATAATAATGAAAATGAAAGTGATAGTGATGATGATTAACCAACTAAGGATGAATTACTTGACATGCTAGATGATGCTAAAGAACACTTTGACATTAAGAAAAGGGAATGCAAAAGCTTGCGTAAGGAACTAAAAGCCCTTAATCAAGCCTTTGATGAGCTCAATGCATCTCATGAGAGGCTAGAGGAAGCCCATGAGAAGCTTGGCAAGGCTCACAAGAAGCTTGAAAAAGCTCATTCCTCTTTGCTTGATGAGCAAAATAAGAAGAAGCATGTTGATACATGTAATGTAGGCTTAACTTGTGACTTAATTGATGAATCATTATATAAGCCTATCATTGTTGCTCCCACTAACCCTTCTTATAGCACATCTACTTCCACCTCATCTAGTAGTGATGGTTTCACTTGTGATGCCTCACTAATGGTTAAGAATGAGACCCTCAAGAAGGAGGTCAATGAGCTCACTCACACTTTGGCTAAGGCCTATGGTGGTGAGGACCGCTTGCTTATGTGCTTGGGTAGCCAAAGAGCTTCTCTCTATAAAGAGGGATTGAGTTATACCTCCAAGAAAGGCAAGGTGGCCTTCGCTCCTCACAAGACTAGCTTTGTGAAGAACAATGGTCGGTTTTACACTAGTTGCAAGCAAGTTGGTCATAAAGAGCATGAGTGCAAGAACAAGACCAAGAATGTTAATATATCATCAATTAATATTAATTCTTTCTATATGCTTACCAAGGGTACAAATGGTGTGAAGGCTAAGTTTATTGATACACCATGGATGGGCTCAAAGAAGAAAGCCATTTGGGTGCCAAAGAGCTTGGTCACTAACCTTCAAGGACCCAAGCAAGTTTGGGTACCTAAAAAAAATTGATCTTTTTTGTAGGTCAATTATGAGATAGGTAGCACTACTCCAAGTGATGAAGCAAATGAAGATCATGACTTGATGATGGTGATGCCATGGTGATGATCAAGTGCTTGGACTTGGTAAAGAAGTAAGAGAAAAACAAAAAGCTCAAGGCAAATTGATAGGAGCTTTTCGGTTTAGTGATCGAGACACTTAGCGAGTGTGATCACATTTAGGATCGATAGTCGTACTATTAAGAGGGGTGAAACTCGTATTGAAATGCGGTTATCAAAGTTCCACTAGATGTTCTAACTCATTGCATACGCATTTAGGATCTAGTGGAGTGCTAACAACCTTGAAAATGTTTGTGAAAATATGCTAACACATGTGCACAAGGTGATACACTTGGTGGTTGGCACATTTGAGCAAGGATAAAGAAGATACGGTTGAAAAGGAGTTGTTTGTGCTCGTCACGGGGTGACCGAACGCGTCCGACATGCGTACCGGATGCGTCCGGTACTGTCTCAATGGCAGTATTACTGACGTGATCGGACGCGTCTGATATTGATACCGGACGCGTCTGGTATTCTGGCCAGGCGCGGGCAGAGTTGCCGAGGTGACCAGACTTTGGCTCAGTGGAGTGACCGGACACTGACGAGTTACTGTTCAGTGTCAGGTCAAAGTGATGTAGCCCGAAACAGGATTGCAAAGAGCGACCGAATGACGCGTCCGGTGTGAACCAGCAAGTCTTGGGGTTTTAGCGCAATAATTGATCGGACACTAGGAGCGTTCGGTCTGGTGTGACCAGACATGTCCGGTCGGCCCAGAGCGGCTCTAGGAGCTCTCTGGACTCGACCGAACGCTGTGTCTCCCACATTCGGTCATTTTCTAACAGCGCATCCGATCATGTCGTATTAGCCGTTGGGCGTGAATGGCTAAACAATTTGAAAAGGACACATGGCGGTTAGGCTACGACCGGACATGTTCGGTCACCACACCGGACGCGTCCGGTCGTTCCGCAGTCAGCCCAATAATTGAGCCAACGGCTCTATTGTTTGGGAGTGTCTATAAATACCATTTGGCTAGCTCTAGCTCACCCTCTTGGCCATTTTACATTGACATAGCAACCTTGTGAGCTTAGCCAAAGCTCTCCCACTCATCTCCATCATTGATTCATCATCTTTGTGAGATTAGGAGTGAATCCAAGTGCATTGCTTTAGTGTTTGCATCTAGAGGCACTTGGTGTTCGTGTTTCGGTGTGGGATTCTCTTGTTACTCTTGGTGGTTGCCACCACCTAGATGGCTTGGAGCAGCGAGGATCGTCGAGCAGAGGTTGATGATTGTCTCTGGCTCCGATCGTGGAGATTGTGAGGGGTTCTTGACCTTTCCCCGGCGTAGAGCCAAAAGGTGCTCTAGTAAATTGCTCATGGCTTGTGTGATCCTCATCTTGTGTTGGTTGTGTGGGACCCTATTGAGGATTTGGTGTGTGATGCCAATTAGTGCGTGAACCTCCAAGTGAGTGAATCGCCACAACGAGGACTAGCTTGCCGGTAAGCAAGTGAACCTCGGTAAAAATCATTGTGTCATCATTTGATTCTAAGGTGATTGGTCTTCATTGGTATTCATTCTATGATTGATTGGTTCATTCATCAACTCGGCGGCATAACCATCTTGCTCTCTCTCTTTACATTACCGCAAACTAGTTGTCAAGCTCTTTAGTATATCTAGTCATGAGAGTTTGTTAGTTTGGTTAGTGTGGCTCTTTAGTTAGCCTTTTGAGAGCACACTAACTTAGTGTAGTGACATAGCCATTGTGTGGATAGAGACTATATAAACTAGAATTATGGTAGGTGGCTTGCATTTTTAGTAGGCTAGCGCAACACTTGCTTCGCCTCATATTTGTCTAACCGGTTTGCTAAGTGTTGTTGTAGAAATTTTTAATAGGCTATTCACCCCCCCCTCTAGCCATTAGGACCTTTCAAGTGGTATCAGAGCCATGGTCACCGTAATTTGAGGCTTAACAACCTTCGGTGTCAAAATGGCTCAAATCAACAACACAAAGAAGCCACCCAATTTGATGGCTCCAACTATCCCTATTGGAAGGCTAAGATGACAACATATATTAAGTCAATCAATAGGAAGGTTTGGAAGGTGGTGGAGACCAAGATTGAGATTGATGATGAAGAGGCTCCCACCGCCGCCGAAGAGATGCTATTCCAAAACAATGGCATTGCTCTTAGTGCCATCCATGATGCTTTGGATGAGAGAACATTTGAGCAAATTAAGAACATTGAGAGAGCTCATGAGGCATGGAAGAAGTTGGATGAATCATTTGAGGGCACTCAAGCCGTGAAGGGTGCAAAGGCATACATTCTCAAGGAGAAGTTTGCAAGCTTCAAGATAAAGAAGGATGAGAGTGTGCCAGAGATGTTTCATAGGCTTCAAGTGCTTGTCAATGATCTCAAAGCACTTAGAGAAAAGGTGAAGGACATGGACTTCTTCCATAAGTTCTTAAGATACTTACTCTCAAGATTTGGCACATTGGTCACTATTCTAGTGAGGTGTTGTTTGGACACCATGACACCAAACCAAGTGTTGGGAGATATAATGACCGATGATACATATAGAGATGATGATAAGAAGAAAGAAAAGAAAGAGAAGAAAGATAAGAAGAAGAAGAGTGTGGCATTCAAGGCCACATCATCCAAGGGCAAGGTAAAGCAATAATCATCAAGTGAAGATGAAGACTTGAGCTTTGATGAGATGGATGATGAGAAGATGGCTCTCTTTGTTAAGAGATTTGGCAAGTTCATGATGAAGAAGGGCTACCGTGCTAGAAGAAATAAGTCTTTATCTAAGAATAAGGAAGAGTCGAGAAGGTGCTTCAATTACAGAAGCAAAGATCATCTTGTTGCTCAATGCCTCTACAATAATGACAATGATGACAACAAGAAGAACAAGAAAAAGGACAAGAAGGAAAAGAAAGAGAAGAAGGATAAAATGACCTTCAAGAATAAGAAGAAGAAGGGTGGTTCATATGTGGTCACTTGGGATAGTGATGCTTCCTCAAGTGATGATGATGATAGTGATGATGACAAGACCACCAAGAAGAAGGCACTTGCAAGCATTGCTATCAATAAGAAGCCTTCTTTCTTCGATACTCCATCATGCTTCATGGCTAAGGCCACTAAGGTACAAACTTGTGATGATGGAAGTGACGAGGAACATAATAATGAAAATGAAAGTGATAGTGATGATGATGAACCAACTAAGGATGAATTACTTGACATGCTAGATGATGCTAAAGAACACTTTGACATTAAGAGAAGGGAATGCAAAAGCTTGCGTAAGGAACTAAAAGCCCTTAATCAAGCCTTTGATGAGCTCAATGCATCTCATGAGAGGCTAGAGGAAGCCCATGAGAAGCTTGGTAAGGCTCACAAGAAGCTTGAAAAAGCCCACTCCTCTTTGCTTGATGAGCAAAATAAGAAGAAGCATGTTGATACATGTAATGTAGGCTTAACTTGTGACTTAATTGATGAATCATTATATAAGCCTATCATTGTTGCTCCCACTAACCCTTCTTATAGCACATCTACTTCCACCTCATCTAGTAGTGATGGTTTCACTTGTGATGCCTCACTAATGGTTAAGAATGAGACCCTCAAGAAGGAGGTCAATGAGCTCACTCACACTTTGGCTAAGGCCTATGGTGGTGAGGACCGCTTGCTTATGTGCTTGGGTAGCCAAAGAGATTCTCTCTACAAAGAGGGATTAGGCTATACCTCCAAGAAAGGCAATGTGACCTTTACTCCTCACAAGACTAGCTTTGTGAAGAACAATGGTCGGTTTTGCACTAGTTGCAAGCAAGTTGGTCATAAAGAGCATGAGTGCAAGAACAAGACCAGGAATGCTAATATATCCTCAATTAAGATTAATTCTTTCTATATGCTTACCAAGGGTACAAATAGTGTGAAGGCTAAGTTTATTGGTACACCATGGATGGGCTCAAAGAAGAAACTCATTTGGGTGCCAAAGAGCTTGGTCACTAACCTTCAAGGACCAAGCAAGTTTGGGTACCTAAAAAGAATTGATCTTTTTTGTAGGTCAATTATAAAGCCAGAGGAAGGCATTGGGTTCTTGATAGTGGGTGCGCTCAACACATGACCGGTGATGCAAGAATGTTCAACTCAATCAATACCAATGGTAATGATGGTTATGATAGTATTACATTTGGTGATAATGGCAAAGACAAGGTCAAAGGGCTTGGTAAGATTGAAATATCCAATGACATGAGCATATCCAATGTGTTGCTAGTAGAGAGCTTGAACTTTAATTTTTTATCCGTGGCTCAATTGTGTGATCTTAGATTCAAATGCATATTTGGGGTAGATGATGTAGAGATAATAAGTGTAGATGGCTCTAACTTGATCTTCAAGGGCTTTAGATATGAGAATCTATACTTGGTTGATTTCAATGCTAGTGAAGCTTAATTATCTACATGTTTATTCACTAAGTCTATCATGGGTTGGTTATGGCATAGAAGGCTTATCATGTTGAAATGAAACAATTGAATAGATTGGTCAAGCATGACTTGGTTAAAGGCTTAAAAGATGTAGTGTTTGAGAAAGATAAGCTTTGTAGCTCTTGTCAAACTAGAAAACAAGTTGGAAACACCCATCCTAAGAAAAGCATGATGAGCACTAGTAAAGCATTTGAGTTATTACACATAGACTTGTTTGGGCTAACTCAATACACTAGCATTGGTGGCAACAAATATGACTTTGTGATAGTAGATGATTACGCTAGATACACATGGGTATTCTTTCTAGTGGACAAAAGTGATGTGTTTGCAACATTCAAATCATTTGTCAAGGGCATTCACAATGAATTTGAAACAACCATTAAGAGAGTTAGAAGTGACAATGATAGTGAGTTCAAGAACACTAGAATTGATGAGTTGTGTGATGAATTTGGAATTAGACATCAATTTTCGGCCAAGTACACTCCATAATCAAATAGCCTTGTTGAGAGGAAAAATAGAACATTTATTGATATGGCAAAGTCTATGCTTAGTGAGTACAATGTGAGTCAATCCTTTTGGGCCGAAGCTATCAACACGGCTTGCTATTGTAGCAACTGCCTCTATTGTCACCCATTAAAAGAGAAGACACCATATGAGCTCTTGAATGATAGAAAGCCCAACATTACATATTTTTTGTCTTTGGTTGCAAATGCTATGTCTTAAAGAAAGGCACTAGATTGGGCAAGTTTGATAAGAAATGTGATGAAGGATTCCTACTTGGATGCTCAACTACTAGCAAAGCATATAGAGTTTGGAATTTGGATAGTGGTACTCTTGAGGAAGTTCATGATGTTAAATTTGATAAAACCAAGGGTTCACAAGAAGAAAATGAGAACTTAGAAGATGTTAGAGGCATTCAACTTTCAAATGCCATGAGGAATATGGATGTTGGTGAATTGAGGCCTAGGCAAATGAATGATGATGAAGATGATCAAGTGCAAGTGCTCTCTAACTCAAATATACAAGATGATACAAATCAAGCTAGTACAAGTGTCTCTCATGATTATGAACAAGATCAAGTGGCTAGTTGAAAGGATCTGGGATGTCGCCTAGAGGGGGGTGAATAGGCGTTTCTAAAAAATCAACACCTTTAAAAGCGGAAACGATTAGTAATAGGAGTTTCCAAAATGGAAACTCCAAATCAGAGTAATACCACCCCTCACAAGTTAGCCACAAAGTATATAAAAGATACTAGGTAAACCTAGGGAGCCAAACAGCGGCAACCAAAGAGTTGAATCAAAATGCACTAGTCAGTTAATGTCGGAAGTCCCGACAGTTTGGGTCAGAACTTCCGACGTGTCAGAAGTCCCGATGTTTGGGTTAGAACTTCCAACGTGTCAGAAGTCCCGATGATTGGGTCAGAACTTCCAACATGTCAGAAGTCCCGACAGTTTGGGTCAGAACTTCCAACGCAAACTGTCAGCACTTCCGACCCTACGGGAAATGAACTACAAGTGCTAAAATGAACTTTGTGATGCCAATAACTTACAAACCCACTTCCTAGTGGTAAGGTAAGGTGTTGGGTCACTCTCTTGACGTTGATAAGCCACCACTCTGTAGATCGAGGCCCAAACCCTAAGAAATAGCTAGAGAGAGGAAGACAACCAAGTACATGTAATTTCGAGCAAATCACAACAACAACAAGCACGCGGGAGACAAGAATTTATCCCGAGGTTCGGTAGCCCCACAAAGGAGCTCCTACGTCCTCGTTGTTGAGGTGACCACTTTGGTCGGAGTCTCTTCCACCTCCTTGCCTCACTCAAGGATACCACAAAGGTCACTTGAGTTTCTTCACTAGAAAACAAGGGTAATACAAACTTCCCAAGGCTCTTCCACAAGATAGAAGCTCTTGGGCGATGCCTAGCCGGCTAGGGGAAAATCCCCAAGAGTAACAAATGCAAATCAAACCGGCTTGACGAAGAAATCAAGTGCTCAAGCTTGCTCAAAGTGTTTTTCTCACTCAATCCACTCTCCAATCACTCAAACCCTTTGGGAATCGAAGTTGGAAGCAAAGGAGTGAAAAGAGGGGAGCCTAGAATGCTTGGGGACTATTTAGGCCGAGTGTTCGTTGCAATGAAATGAGTGGGCAACGGTTAGATTGAAGGAGAGGGGTATATATACTCCAAGGCAAAATCTAACCGTTCAGATCTACGTCGGGACTTCCAACGCAGATCTCGGGACTTCCGACATATGAAGAAAACACTGTTCATGCGAGGTCAAAGTCCACTCAAGACAGCCAACGTCGGAACTTCCGACGAACGTCGGGACTTCCGACGTGCACAGTCAGCAGGTTAGTAGAACCATCGATGCCGGGACTCCCGACTTGGGTCGGGACTTCCGACGTCCACAGTCACCACGCAGGCTGTGACTGGGAGTCAGCACTTCTAGCAAGAGTCATGACTTCCGACTGTCGAGAGTTCCGGCTTACGTCGGGACTTCCGACACCGATAGTCACAGAAAATTATTCTATGTGCTCGTGAAGTGCTAGAGTGTCTCTCTTTTAATTTTATTAATATGCTTGAGCACTCTATCTTCCTCAGACCACCTAAACTTGCATCCCTCTTAATAGTACGGCATACCTATTAACTCAAGATCAAAAGAAAAATGAAACTAAACCTTTTGAGTTGATCTTCTTTAAATTGATGCCGTGTCTTTCAATCTTCATCAAGTGAGGGTGCCAACATGTCAATATTGATCTTGTCACTTGAGCATAGCCATCTTGAGCACGTGACTTGATTCCATTCATCAAATATGAATAACTCCAAATGCATCAAGTCACTTTAATCAACTTGTCCAATATAGATTTGATCCTCCACATCAATATGACCATCATAGCTTGATTAGTACCTCAACTAAATGCAAGTACTTTCTTCTTCACCCTAGCTAGGTTCTTCGGCCACCAAGCCGTCGCTTACCCTTCACCCTTGCTTAGTACCTCAAAGCCTTTCCTTG
Source organism: Miscanthus floridulus (assembly GCF_019320115.1). Classification (NCBI taxonomy): domain Eukaryota; kingdom Viridiplantae; phylum Streptophyta; class Magnoliopsida; order Poales; family Poaceae; genus Miscanthus; species Miscanthus floridulus. The sequence goes on from NC_089580.1 coordinate 190,089,294, forward strand.
CTATCTTCACCATCTCAAGCCATCAATTCACATCTTGTGTTGAATCATCCATTCATTTGTATTATTATCTTTTTTTATTTCAATTTAGCAAGCTTCACTTAAGAGACCATTCCATATGCAATCCCTCATGTCTCATTAATTAATTCTAACGAGCTTGCTTTCACATAGTATATGGAATCCCACAATAGATAAGCCTTTGTATGAGTTTCATTTGCATTGTTGTCTTGTGCTTAAACTAGATTGTTTATACAACACATCATTTTGGCTTTTCATTAAGTATCTGTGAGATAACCTATTACCCGTTCACACTTAGCAAATGGGTTAGACCTTTAATCACGTTGTCATTCAATCATCCAAAACCCACTAAAGGGCTAGATGCACTTTCACTAGTGCATCATCTCAATCCAATGATCAAGCAAGTGCAAGCAATCAAGTTTCAATACTCCAACCAACCAATATTGCAAGAGATCATCCAATGGACACTATCATTGGTGATATTTCAAGAGATGTGCAAACCATATCAAGATTGGCCTCATTTTGTGAGCATTTCTCATTTGTGTCATCCATTGAACCAAAGAAGATATATGAAGCATTGAAGGATGTTGATTGGGTGAATGCTATGCATGAAGAATTGAATAATTTCACAAGAAATCAAGTATGTGAATTGGTAGAGAGACCAAAGGGACATAATATGATTGGAACCAAATGGGTCTTTAGAAACAAGCAAGATCAAGATGGGATAGTAGTAAGGAATAAAGCAAGATTGGTAGCACAAGGATATACACAAGTTGAAGGTCTTGACTTTGAAGAAACGTATGCCCCAGTTGTTAGATTGGAAGTAATTAGAATCTTATTAGCCAATGTTTGTGCTCACAACATCAAGCTCTATCAAATGGATGCCAAAAGTGTATTTCTCAATGGTTACATCAATGAAGAAGTATATGTTGAGCAACCTCCTGGTTTTGAAGATGATAAGAAGCCCTACCATGTGTACAAGTTAAAGAAGGCATTGTATGGCTAGAAGCAAGCACCTAGAGCATGGTATGAAAGATTGAGGGACTTCCTACTCTCTAAAATGTTCATGATGGGAAAGGTTGACACCACTCTTTTCACCAAGAAGACTGGCAAAGACTTATTTGTGTTGTAAATCTATGTTGATGACATCATATTTGGATCAACCAATCAAGACTTTTGTGAAGAGTTTGGAAAATGATGGCTAATGAGTTTGAAATGTCCATGATTGGAGAATTAAATTACTTCCTTGGTCTTAAAATCAAGCAATTAAAGAATGGTACATTTGTGAGTCAAGACAAGTACATCAAAGACATGCTCAAGAAGTTTGGCATAAGTGATAGTAAAGTCATTAGCACACCAATAAGGACAAATGACAACTTGGATAGTGATGTAGGTGGAAATATGGTGGATCAAAAATTGTATCGGTCTATGATTGGAAGTTAACTCTATGTGACCGCATCAAGGCTGGATGTCATATTTAGTGTATGTATGTGTGCAAGATTTCAAGCCTCACCAGGAGAAAGTCATTTGAAGGCTACAAAGAGAGTATTGAGGTACTTGAAGCATACATAAAATATTAGTTTGTGGTATCCTAAAGGAGCAAAGTTTGAGCTAGTTGGTTACTCCGACTCAGATTATGTGGGATGCAAGGTTGAAAGGAAGAGTACCTCGGGTACATGTCAATTGTTGGGAAGATCACTTGTTTCATGGTCATCAAAGAAGCAAAATAGTGTTGCATTATCAACCACGGAAGCCGAATACATATCAACCGGTAGTTGTTGTGCACAAATATTTTGGATGATGGCTGTAACACCTCGGGTGTTTAAATATTAAAATATGCCATGTCATCATATGCATTGCAAGGCATTTGGTCATATTGAAAACTTTGATATGCATTCACTAAAACAAGTTTACATTTGTGTTATGAGTAGGGATGAAAACGGTACGGATATTTTTCGACCGTATTCGAAACCGAATCCGTTTAGAGGGGTTGAGATCTGTCCGTATCCAAGTTCGAATATCCAACATTCGATACCGTATCCGTATCCAAATACTCAAATCGTATATTTATGATGCCGATATCCAATCGTATCTTATCCGACATAGTTGACACTATCCGTATTCGAATTCGAATCTAGACAGAAATATGAAAACAAATGTAATATCGGTGATATCCATCCGTATCCGATCCATTTTCATCCCTAGTTATGAGTGTTGAATTGTATTGTTTGAATCAAGTTCAAAATTTTGGTTGGATTTGAATTTTCAAGAAAACTATAATTTTTAGTATTTAAATCCTACCCTGAAAACTCATTTCAAAATCTAAGCATATTTTGGGGTTGAGCCCAAAAGCAAAAGTGTAGAGCTTGTCAAGTTATATAAAGTTTGTTTTTGGAGTTTTCAAAGTTGTTATGAAAAATTTGAAGTAATTCAAAAAGGCGTAATTCGTTAAATGTCCCCTATTTGAATTCAAAAGTTCATTTCAAAATGTAGACCGAATTAGGGGTTGGTTATAAAAGCAAAGTTGTAGAACTTTGAATTTTGAACAACTTTTATTTTTGGAGATTTTTGAGTTGTTATACAAATTTGGGAGTAATTTGAATTTGAAAACGAATGGCAATTCTGTAATTACTGTGAACAATGTTCACCATCTAAGCTACACCGCCGGCGACCTTCGGCTTGCTTCCAGGCGCGTTGTGGCCGTCTATGGCATTGCGTTGGCGTGGGAAAAGGCTCCGTCATGGCTTCCTTTGGCTTCCTTGGCCTCTCTATAAAGACCAAGACGCCGTCATCGTCGTTTTTCTTCCTCCTCTGTTTTCTCCCGCCGCCACCGCCATACTCCATTGAGCTTCACCGTCGCGGTAGCACCTTCCTGTCTTCAGCAAAGCTTGCCATAGCTTCACCTACTCCTTGCGCACCTAGCCATCCAACTATGATCGCCTGATTTCACTAGGAACCCGTGGTGCGAACCTTTCTTCCTCGCGGCCGATCACCTCACCGTCGCAAGCGCATCTCCGTGGCCAGCGTCCTCCGATGAGCCGTTGCCCTAGATCAGTGTACCTACGGCTTTGTCTCAATGTTGTGGTGCTTAATCCCTCGTTGCTTGGTTGTTTTGCCCACTGCAGTCGCCGGAGCGCTGTCACCGACGATCTTTGCTCCGCCGTGATCACCGTGGACGTCGTCACGCGTCACCGTTACTTCTCTGGTCTCGCTCTTTGCTCCAACGCGTTCGGGGTGAGCTACTGGTGCTTCCTGAATCCTTTGTTTTAGCTCTACCGGCCTTGTTTCACCGGCGTAGCACCGCCTAGCCGTCGTGTCCGCCATGACCGGTGTCGAGCTCGGGTTGTGCTGTAATCAGTGCGAATTGTGTCACCAATCGATGCGCCTAGTCGTAGTGAACGTGTTGGTAGCTTTGCCATCGCTGTTGGTCTCACCGTCGGCGAGGAAGCGTCGGTCAGCGCCGTCGCCATCGTGGTCAAAGCTGGAGGTTGAAGATGACAAGTGGGGTCGGGTTGTCAGTGACTCAGCGTTCAAAATGAATTTTCTGTTTTTCAGATTTGAATGAATAGTAATAGATTTTGTTATTTTTGTGTAGAATTATTTAGAGTTCTAAAAATTATGAAAAGTTTTGTGTGACCTCTCTATGATGTATATTATTTAGGAAAAATATGAAATATTGTTTTTCAGTACTTTTTGAATGTGATGAAAATGGCTCAATTTATTAATAAATAGATTTCCATGATTTTTCTAGGCTTATTTAATTGTTCAAAAATTATGAAATTTGTTTTGCCACTTATTTATCATGTGATGAACCTTTACTAAAATTTTGAGCTCAATTAGAATAAGTTGATTTATTTCATAATTCTTAATTAATTAATTAATTCATAAAAGCAAATAGTAACCTTTAATGATTTAGGTTTTGTTTGAAATTTTGGATTGAGTGATGACCTTGGGCCATTAGTTGATAATTATCCTTGGCAATTGATGTATGTGTTACGAAAAAGATTTAGTTAGTTTGACTTGTAACTGTACCGCGAAGGAAAGTTGTATTCCAGTTGTTAACTTTTGCATCCATCATTAAGCATCATATTTCGTATTCCGCATCATGTTAAACATGGCATTGTTACTATGTGTAGTGAACGAAGGTGAACACATGGTAGTTAATCAAGTTGCGGAGGAGGTTAATCCGTCTGTTGAGGTCGGATCGAATACTTGTGGAACGTCGCAGGAACCAGACTTTTCCGTCAACGAAGGCAAGCCCCGGATGCATACAACCCTACCTTGTGTTTTACAAATTAATTTCGCTTTTGCTTTTCTACACTGCATTAAATGATTAAGGAGTTAAGTAAAAGCCTAATTGGTGCATTACCAACATTGTTTTTCCGTATCTACCTTGTTATCAGTTTTACGTCGTAAATGTCTAGTTATGCTTAGCCATGCTTAGACAGATCAAAGTCGGGTGATTACCTATCACCTGCAAGTTTCAAATGGATCCTTGGTTACTTATGTTATCATGAGATATGAGAATATGGAGTAATAAATCTAGACCGAGCGGATTCGGTATGTGAGAGCCACAAGACGTGGAGGTCTTGTGAGCGGGTTCTTTCCGCCTGTGTCGATTAAGGTCCGTCCGTTGTTGAACTATGTGCAGTGAGACTTTGTAGTACTAACCACATACTCTGGTAAGCCTTAACTTGGTGATTCTATTACGAGAATGGCTACTCATGCACTGGGAGTGGAGAGATGGAGGGAATAGCGTGTACCCACGTGGCAATGGGTTGGATTGGTGGAGTACTGTATTCTCGGGTGGCGCGGACCCATTCTTGTTTTAGAGGATCCGAGAGTAGGTTGGTATATGTAGGTTGGGGACCTGCATATGTCGTGTGGTCTAGAATTCCCAGCTGGGTTTATAATCGGTTCGAATCGTCATTGCTCCTCGGTTATGGAGACTGACTTCTCTGTTCATCATCGTAGTTTAATAACTGAAACTTGAGAATGGTTTGTGAAGGTGTTGGATATGAAGTTTCATGATCTCAATACGGGTCATGTCAGCTTTGTATATGATCTTTATGAAGTTTTAAATGTTGATATAAAGAATTTTGTTAAAGAGCTTTTACGCAAAAGAACTTTGATTATTGCTAAAGCCATACCTTGAATCCCTGAGCCTGCATTCCTGAGTTCTATCAGTTTTATTTCGGTTAAGTCTTGTTGAGTACTTTTGTACTCAGGGTTCATTGACCCTTGTTGCAGGTGAGGCTCATGAACATGTCTGTTTTGGGCCGTGCTGCATGACTGTTGTTCAATGCGATGACAATAAGTAAATGTGTGGCCCTTGGGTAGGGCAATCTATTTGTGTGTTTGTATTATGTTATAATGCAACTCCACTACTATGTTTTGTAATAATTATCAAACTTAGTTGTATGGTTTGAAACAAATGGTTTGTAAACTATGTTATTGTAAGACTTCCGCTGTTTTTACTCTGGTGTATATGTTTGAAAAAATGTTGTTTTACTGCAATGACTCTATAATGTGATCCTGCTCAGAAATCATGGATGATTCGGGGTTCCCCGAGGACACCCGACAGACTTCTTAAGTTACCAGGAACATATGCATAGTTGTCAAAGGTCATCGGACAGTGACAAGTGCATGTGGGTCCTATAATTTAGGAGGTTCTGCCACAGAATGGTATCAGAGCGATCATTACAAAGTCTTTGTCGTATTGGTTTACAAAAAACTTCAAAATGATTTGGGATGACTAAACTTAACTTGTTAATTTGGTCTAAATTGCTTCTGACTTATCTTATTTCTTTCTCGTCATTCCTTATTTGATAAAAAATGCTTTGTGTGGTGGAGTAGTAATCTTATTATGCCCTATATAATAAGTACTATTGTTTATGTACCGTAGGAGCTTTGATGTTTAGTAACGTAAGAATCGTTCATGCATCATGTCATTAATGAAACATTGCACATTTTCCAGTTATAATCATTCATATGAAGTTGAAATAAAATGAGGTTCAAAACTTTCTCCTTCCATTTAGAGAATGGCTATTATTTGTTATAGCTATTTTGTCCTAATGAATTTGTTCATGTACCAAGCTTTGCTAGTAAACCACTCTTTGATTGTACTTGATCATAAGTTCCATATCTTTGGGAATTTCTTGATGCACTTTAATTTTCCCCATCTACTCAATGTTGAAACTTAGGACTAATCCTTGAATTCTCAAACCTATGCATGTGTCATGTCTTGGTCTCTTCTAATGCAACACATGCTAGTTCCTTGATCTTGCTAGCTTGACAAGTGTTACTTGTGAGTTACTTTAGTTGTGCCCTATGGTGGTGCCATGATCCATGATTTACGGTGCCGCATCGAAACCTGGGGTCTCCTATGGACTGTAGCCATAAGGAAATACTGCTGGGCGCTCGCTGGTGTTGAGGTCTACGGTCATGATCCACTATAGCTTCACAATTAATGTGATTTACTCATCTTGGAACTCTCATTTGGAATTCATGTTCCATCATTCCATTGAAATTACTAAATCCTTTGTCCCTTACAACTGTCTTTTGATCTCGTTTGTAATCTCAAAACCAACTGCTCAGAAATCGTGGATGATTCGGGGTTCCCCGAGGACACCCGACAGACTTCTTAAGTTACCAGGAACATATGCATAGTTGTCAAAGGTCATCGGACAGTGACAAGTGCATGTGGGTCCTATAATTTAGGAGGTTCTGCCACAATGGCCACCTTGAATGACTTTGGAATCAAGTTCAAGAAAGTGCCATTGCTATGTGACAATGAGAGTGCAATCAAGTTGACCAACAATCTAGTTCAACATACTAGAACAAAAGCACATTGATGTCCGCCACCATTTCATAAGAGATCACCAACAAAAAGGAGACATTTGAATTGAGAGTGTAGGCACCGAAGATCAACTTGCCGATATATTCACCAAGCCATTATATGAGAAAAGGTTTTGCAAGATAAGGAATGAGTTGAACATATTGGATTTCTCAAATATGTGTTGATGCACCTCCCCACTTATATAACATGCCTCTCCTTCGAGCAATCCTAGGTAAAAGTTGATTGGCATGGTATACATCCTTGCTAAGGACATGTTTAGTGCATCTAGACATCTTTCACATTTAAGAGGCTCATTCATGAAAATAAAATGATTTTGATGTGTGTATGGTACCACTATTGCTTCTATGCTTAATTTGGTCTAGTGATAGCATATGACATGTTTGTGGGCTTGTAAACCTAGTATTTGTTCTAAAAATGAGCTATAAGTGTTTAACTCAACATGGTACAAGATAACCCTTATTTGGAGGTGTAAAGAAGCTTGTCCTTAGATCAAATCGAGTTAAATATCTTTGGCAAATGATCTAGATTGGACCATATTTGGGAAAATGATCCTCACCCCATTGATTGACATTGATAATCTTAACCTACCTATATTTTGAACCTTTGTGGTCATTGATGACAAAGGGGAAGAAATAAAGATATAAGTGGTAGGGAGAGAAATAGTGAAAATTGACATAGGAGGAGAGATATGACAAAGAAAGGGATCAATTAAAATTTTGAGCACACAAGTAGGGGGAGCAAGCTCATGAACTTGTATGGTGCACTTGAATGTGCATTTCATATGTTTGCTTGCATGGCACAAGTTTTAAATTTCAATATGCATGCGTGTGTGGTGTATGCTAGTTATAGGTTTGAATGATGAAATGAAAACTAGCATGTATGGGTTAAGTAACTAGACTCATGCTCACATTATGAAAACTAGATCCTTACTTCTAATGTTGATCTCACAGGGTATTCTAGTTTTTGTGTATGTCTAGTTACTAATGGTGCTAAGGATGGTATATTGGTGCACTCTGATTGGTATCATGCTTCAAAGGTCCATCTTTTATACCTTAGCATTATTTGGTAGACATTGTCTCCTATATTTCCTATCTAAGCATATGTGCAAGCTACAATCCAAACTCTTTGCACATATGTAGGGGGAGCAATTGCTACCATTTGGGATTAATGAAACTTGTCCATATCCTTTTACACATGGTAAATTTGCTTGGGCAAGCAACATGGATCCAATTTAATTTCAATTCATATCTTTGTATAAGGGTTGTCATCAATTACCAAAAAGGGAGAGATTGAAAGCTCTAGTTTGGTTTTGGTGAATTGATAAAACCCTAAGTGCTAACCTAGTTTATCAAAGTAATTATGAGATAGGTAGCACTACTCCAAGTAATGAAGCAAATGAAGATCATGACTTGATGATGGTGATGCTATGGTGATGATCCAGTGCTTGGACTTGATAAAGAAGTAAGAGAAAAATAAAAAGCTCAAGGCGAAGGTGAAATTAATAGGAGCTTTTCGGTTTAGTGATCGAGACACTTAGTGAGTGTGATCACATTTAGGATCAATAGTCATACTATTAAGAGGGGTGAAACTCGTATTCAAATGCGGTTATCAAAGTGCCACTAGATGTTCTAACTCATTGCATATGCATTTAGGATCTAGTGGAGTGCTAGCACCGTTGAAAATGTTTGTGAAAATATGCTAACACATATGTATGAGGTGATACACTTGGTGGTTGGCACATTTAAGTAAGGGTAAAGAAGATAGAGTTAAAAAGGAGTTGTTTGTGCTAGTCACGGAGTGACCGGACGCGTCCGACATGCGTACCGGACGTGTCTGGTACTATCTCAGCGGCAATATTCTTGACGTGACCGGAAGGCGTCCGATATCGATACCGGACGTGTTCGGTATTCTAGCCAGGCATGGGCAGAGTTGCCGAGGTGACCGGACTTTGGCTCAGTAGAGTGACCGGACGCCGACGAGTTACTGTTCAGCGTTAGGTTAAAGTGATATAGCCCGAGCAGGATTACAGAGAGTGACCGGACGTGTCCGGTCGCCACACCAGACGCATCTGGTGTGAACCAACAAGTCTCGGGTTTTCAGCGCAATAATTGATCGAACGCTGGGAGCGTCCGGTCTGGTGTGACCGAATGTGTCCGGTCGGCCCAGAGTGGCTCTAGGAGCTCTCTAGACTCGACCGGACGCTACGTCTCCCGCGTCCGATCATTTTCTAACAGCGCGTCTGATCATATAGTATTAGCTGTTGGGCACGAATGCTAAACTATTTGAAAAGGATACATGGCGGTCAGGCTACGACCGGACGTAGCGACCGGACATGTCTGGTCACCACATCGGACACGTCCGGTCACCACACCGGACACGTCCAGTCGTCCCGCAGTCAGCCCAATAATTAAGCCAACGGCTCTATTGTTTGGGGTGTCTATAAATATCGTTTGGCTGGCTCTAGCTCACCCTTTTGGCCATTTATATTGACATAGCAACCTTGTGAGCTTAGCCAAAGCCCTCCCACTCATCTCCATCATTGATTCATCATCTTTATGAGATTGGGAGTGAATCCAAGTGCATTGCTTGAGTGTTTGCATCTAGAGGCACTTGGTGTTCGTATTTCGCTGTGGGATTCTCTTATTACTCTTGGTGGTTGCCACCACCTAGATGGCTTGGAGCGGTGAGGATCATCGAGCGGAGGTTGATGATTGTCTCCAGCTCCGATCATGGAGATTGTGAGGGTTCTTGACCTTTCCCCGATGGAGAGTCAAAAAGGTACTCTAGTAAATTGCTCGTGGCTTGTGTGATTGTCGATAGAATATTGTTGGTAGTCCTCCAAGGGGTATCCCATGAAGGTAGATTGATCAGTAGAGAAGCGTGTGATCAAGAACAAGAAGGCAACAGAGGCACATGAGTTAGACAGGTTCAGGCCATTAGTATGACGTAATACCTTACTCCTATGGTCTGTTGGTTTGTATTAGCTATCATATGATATTGCGTGAGTTTGGAGGGGGTCCCTACCCACCTTATATAGTCCAAGGGGGCAGGGTTACAAGTTGGTTAGATCTGAGAGATAACCGAAAAGTAATAATAGATTACAGGAATCTTGGGATCATACGTATCCTAACAGATCTCGTAGTATCTTCAGGATATCTTTCTGGTGTCTTGCGGGAGGCACCGAGCAGAGTCATGCCCTGCAAGGCTTCATCTTGTGGGCTAGGCCACCCCTAGGGGCGTAGCCCATGTGGTCTACTATGGGTATCTAGGGTCATACCCCCCACAGCTAGTCCTTGAGCGCCTTGTACCCATTGAGCAACACCGTCTTGAGCTTATCCGAGCAGGTGCAAACAAAACCAAGCAGTCAAACTCATGGTCTGACCACCATGATGAGTTGCCGAGCAGCGTGAACTATAGCCGAGCAGCATGAACCATAGCTGAGCGGTATAACCCAAGTACGGCTTGCCATAAGGGTGTAAGGAGCTCAAGTTTAGAATCAAAAATTTCTTCGCAATGGACCAAGTGTGCCCACTTAGAGTCCGACCATGAGAAAAAGAGATAATCTTCTTTAGCTTCAAGAGGCGCGGAGTCTTCCAGAATAAAGCAAACACATTCACCATGAGGTGAAGTATGCCCACTTAGTCCCTGAGCCTGACAGTAGATGACGTAGTCATGTGGTGCCAGGGTCCAAAGTAGAAGAAAAATAGAAGACTAGACGAGCAGGCGGCCAGTCCTCGAGCGTAGCCCTGAAAAGCACATTCACTGCAAGGTGAAGTGTGCCCACTTAGTCCCCGAGCCTGACAGTAGGTGATGTAGTCACGTGGTGCCAAGGTTAGAAACAGCAGTCAACTTGGAAAAAACAGAATCACGGAGAAAAACCCTGGAGTAATGGCTGTACAGTAGTAATTACTGAGCCGTAATGGTTGGCGGAGATGTCGATGAAAATTTGGTGAGCCATAACAAATTGCAGAGATAAATCGGTGATACGGGCCAAGGCTGCGTGAAGGCCCAGGTAACAGCCCACCTTCAGCTGCGAAGAATTCAGAGAAGCGCAAACCATAGGAACGGTTTCCCAAAAACCCTCGAATGCAAAAAGGTGGGGGTGCTTTATTACTGTGGCGCTGCACCCCGCGCTCCTACCTTTGCCCCTTTGCCATTTCATCTTCCTCTTCTGCCATCACATTTCTAGATTCACATCTGCTACTGCTTCCATCGCCAAACCCTAGCCAAATCTAAGAGATGGCGCCAAAGAAGGGAGGTGCGAGACCAGAGAAGACGAGCCCCCAGAAAGCGAGCGCCGAAGTCCAGCGTGATGAAGAGTGGGTGGCGTCATGGACGGGAGAGGCGGAGCTCAATAGATTGGTGGAGGCGGGTGTTCTGCCTGACCGCGTCCCCGTCGAATGGCGTCTGGCCCTTGATGAGCCCTTCCCCATGCCTCATACCGACAAAGTGGTGGTATTTGAGGATTATTTCTAGCGTGGGTTGGGATTCCCTATTCATCCATTCCTGAGGGATCTGTTGGAGCTCTAGGTGGTTAGTCTGTGCAACCTCCACCCAAATACCATATTGCACATATCCATCTTCATCTATTTCTGTGAGGCGTATCTCGGAATCCTTCCACACTTCAATCTCTTCCGTCACTAATTCTAGCTGAAGAAGAGAGGCGATGGTGGTTCCAAGGTGGTCGACGGAGTATATCTTTAGCTACGCGATGGGATGGTGGGGGAATATCTGACTGTTCCACTAAGCACATCGCTGAAGGGGTGGAACACCAGGTGGTTCTACATGAAGCAGAGCCACCCTACAGTCCACTGCAATGCCAACCACATACTAGAGAGCCAGAGGAGCCAATCGGAGATACCAAGCAGTGCTGATATGGAGCAAGTGAGGGAGTTCCTTGGCTTAATAAAGGGCGTGAAGACCAACGGTGGATTAGTGGTGGCAAGCTTTATAGTGTGTCGTATCCATCCCTACAAGGAGAGGGCCCACCCCGCCTTTGAGTTCAAGGGGGAGACCGATGGTACCCAGGAGATGTCAGAGATGTTGTCGAGGGATGTTGTGTAGGAGCGAGCCACAGAGCTGTTCACTCCACTTGCCTCATTCAACTTGCCAGGGTAGACGAAGCCCTTTCACTTCAAAAATCTGCCTCCTCAGGTAAATAGCTCAGTTGTGTATTCCTAAAGCTTTTGTATCTTTTGTCATTGCCGAGCAGTTGACTAATTTACTCATGCGAAGATCCATTCGCAGGAAAGAGCAGTATACTTCTCGGGCGTGCCGAGGAGCGATTGTTCGAAGGGAGCAGATTCCCGGCCACCACCGCAGCCTGAGGAGGAAGCCGTCAGCATCTCATCGGAGAGTCCATCCCTAGTGTCGGAGAAAATTTGGGGGAAGAGGGCAGCGGTAGATGAGCTAGCCCAGAAGAAGAGACAGACGGTGGCCACCGCTCCCCTCAAACCGGGCGGCATCTCACTTGATGGCAACCAAACCACTCGGACGCGAAGGACCGCAATGTTCGAGTGGTCGGATGATGACGAGATTTCGGTGGCTGCTCCACCGAGCACTGAAGCACCTCCGCACAACATGCACGCAGAGGAACAATCAAAGAGAGGTGAAGAAGTCCCCAAGCAGTGGGCGAGGAGAGTCCCCACGCAGTAGGCAACAAGGGCCTCTACGCAGCAGGCGACAGGAGTCCTCGAGCAGCAGGCGGAGGAAGTCCCAGAGTGGTAGGCGGAGGAAGTCCTAGAGCGACGGGCAGAATAGAGGCCAACGGTGGAGGAGGCGGGACCTCCACCCTAGAGCATAGAAGTTGACCCCACGGCCTCGCCTAGGTGCTCGGGTAGGCATCATCGGTTCAAGAAATTGTACCGACAGACCAAACCATAAGTATCCTTGCCTTGGAGTTACTTTGCTGTTGTTTCTTAGCTTTTTGACGACTGACGAGATGATCTGATGCAGTGCAAAGTGTGCAGAGGATCCAGCCCCACTGAAAGGTCCTTGTTTGGTTTTGGTAATTGAGTGACAACCTAGGTGGACTAATTATGTTTATGTGAGATACACAGGTGATTAGTCCGCAGGTATATGTGTGTGAGCAACATATGCCATGAAGGTGAAAATGGCTTGGAGATGTTGCAAAGCTCACAGATGTGATGATGAAGGAGCTTAAATGCACTTGAGACATGACATTGAGTCATGTGATCAAGGTGGAGAAGATCAAGACAAGACTTGGCTTGATGGACCGGTTGCAAGCATGAAGGGCAAGTCAAAGGCTTTGGAGTGATGGACCGCATGGTGGTGAAGCTTGAGCAAGACTTGGCGCCGATGGACGATGGCAACGGTGAAGAGCAAGTAAAGTCAAGATCGATGAACCAATATGATCACGTGATGATATGAAGTGGATCATATCATTGTTGATCATGTTGGTGCATGTGTTGCATCGACATTGAAGGAGATGGAATGGAATGCGCAAGGCAAAGGTATAACCTAGGGCATTTTATTTCACCGGTCATAGGTGTGTAGAGAAGTTTATGGCCGGGTTTAGGATAGATGGCCATACTATCAAGAAGGGTAAACTTGTTTGCATATCGATTATCTAGTGCCACTCGAGTGATCTAACTTTGCATCGTCGCTAGGATCGAGTGGCGTGGCAAGTTGAGTGGCTAATCCTTTGAAAAATGATTGTGAAAATGCTAACACACATACACATGATGGTGTACACTTGGTGGTATTGGCACATTTGCAAAGGAGAAGAAGTTGGTGATGAAAATGAGTGAGTCACGCTGGTTACAGAGTGACCAGACATGTCTGGTATGGTGACCGGACACGTCCGGTATTTGGCGGCGTACTCAGCGATCGGATGCATCCGGTCGCCACACCAGACGCGTCCGGTGTGACTCAGAAAACACGGTGTTCGACAGTACAGTCGATCGAACGCTGGCTGCGTCTGGTCTGGTGTGACCAGACACGTCCTGTTGTCAGAGGATGCTTACTGTACTCAACCGGACGCTGAGGCTCAGCATCCGGTCGGTTTCAAACTGTCGCGTCTGGTCGGCCCTAGAGGCTTACTGGACTCGACTGGACGCAGCGGTGTAGCGTCCGGTCATTTTGGACTATGCATCCGTCGTTGTGTCAAAGAGCCGTTGGAGGCAACGATTGGACACGTGGTAGTCTGGCTGCTACCAGACACGTCCGGTATAGCGACCGGACACGTCCGGTATGCACGATCGGTGCGTCCGGTGCTGTGTCCGGTCGACCCGAAAAACACCCAGTGAAGGGGTAATGGCTCTATTTGTTCATGGGGTTATAAATAGAAGCCATGGTTGGCCTTGGGCTGGTAGTAGAGCACACTAGAGCCTTGGTGGCTTGTGTAGTAGTGCTTGGGAGCCCTCCATCTCACACATACTTGATAGCGATCATCCGATTGTGTGAGTGAGCGATTCTAGTGTGATTGCATCGTGAGGTTGCATCGAGTGGCACTAGGTGATCGAGTTGCAAGCCGATGGTGCTTGTTACTCTTGGAGGTTGCCACCTCCTAGATGGCTTGGTGGTGGTCTCTGTGGAAGCCCGCAAGAAGCTTGTGCGGCGCTCCGAAGAAGAGCTTGTGAGGGGCATTGTGCTCGCCCCGTGGGAGTCGCAAAGAGCAACTTTAGTAAAGCATGTCATTGAGCTACCCTCACTTCTAGGGTAGGTCTTGCAGCGCCCGATGTGCGGGCTTGGTGGGTGATGCCAATTAGCCGCCGAACCACCAAGTGAGCGGTCGACACAACAGGGACTAGCGTGTTAGCAAACACGTGAACCTCGGGAGAAAAATCATCGTGTCAACCTTGTTCTTCCCATTGGTTTGCATCCCCGTTACACAAGCTTGTTATTATTTTCATATACATTAAGCTTGTGTTGTTGCTCTTGTAATTAGTTAGCTTGTGTAGCTTACTAATTACCTTCTTGCTTGTGTAGCATAGAAGTAGCTCCCTTGCGTGGCTAATTTGGTTTATGTAACCTTGTTAGTCACATTGCTTAGTTTGTGTAGCTAAGTAATTGCGCTTTCTAATTTGGCATTGGTTGCCTTGTTATTGAGCATTGCTAGTGAGCTTAGTTGGCTTTGTACTTTTGCTTACTAGCATGTGTAGGAGCTCCCTTGTTGCTTAAAGTACTAGTGGCATAGGTTTGTGTGACCTTGCTTCTAGAATTGGTTAGGAGAGCTCTAGCTAGCCCGGCACCTTTGTTGCTTAATTAGTATCTTTGGAAGGTGCTAGAGAATATAGATAGAGGGGTGTAGTCTTGGCTAGACCGATAGTTTTTAATTCCGCACTTGTTTCGGTTAGCCGACGCGATTAATTTTAAAAAGGACTATTCATCCCCCCTCTAGTTGCCATCTTGACCCTTTCACCCGCCCGTCCGGACTGTCGAGCAACCGAAGGCTGGTCCCAGAGCAGAAAAGGTGCCGATAGACCCCATGCCAGAGTCCCCAGTTGCTCAGTGGCCTACGGAGGAGTCAACCGCAGCTGCTGATGGACTTGGTGGTGGTGAGAGGTTGGCTTCGACGGCTGATGGGTCAGCGATGGTGCCGGAGGTGATGATGGAAACCACCGGATCTTCGAGGGTAGAGGCTAGAGCTGCCGATGCCGCGCTGGCATTTGGAGCGGAGGGGCCTATGGTGCCGATGGAGCAAACGGCGCTGCCTAAGGCGTCGAAGGGCGTGGTTGGACACGCTATCGAGCAACCAAGCCCCTAGGTGGTGCCTCCAGCTATGGCGGAGGAGGACAAGGTGGAAGAGATCGAGCGTGCTAAACCTCGACCCCAATCTATCCGAATCCTCCGCAAGCACGGTGATGAAGTGGTGGTTGTCGAGGAGGAAGACACCACCAAGGAGATGAGGAGACTAAAGTCCACCCTTGCCAGTGTGATGAAACAAATCGATGTCAATACTGCATCTGGAGAGCTTGTCTTTGACATTAGAGATCGGAGTTCGTCATTATCATTGTGCATTTGCAGGGGGTAACTCGAACTGCCGAGCAGCGGCACCAGCTAATAAAGAGGATGGAGCCCCTCACCGAGGAAAATGAAAAACTCAAAGCGGCGATGAACCTCACGAAGAAAAACATCTAGAGGGCCCAGCACGAGCGAGACCTTATAGAGTCCAATGCGCGGGACCTAGAATACCAGAAGGGCATCCTACCGGAGCAGCTGTCGGCCACGTCCAAGTAGCTGTGGAGCAAGTCCAAGCAGCTAGCCACTATCTCCGAGCAACTAAGGGGTGCCTCCGAGCAGTTGGAGCAGCTGTAGAAAGTCTCTGAGCAGAAGAAAGGCATGTCTGATCAGCGAAATTGCTTGGTGTTGCTAAAGCATCATTATTACTAATGACCATTGTGCTTATAGAGCAATATGCGGAGCTCGGCCAGCTATGCCAGGACATCGAGCAACTCCGAGAGGAGAAGGCAAAGGAGTCCGGGCGAGCAGACAAACTGGCCAGGGAGCTAAAAGGTGAGTACTTCCTGGTCGGAGTTACTATGGAAGTAGTTTCCTTACTTAATGGAATCTTGTAATGCTTGCAGACTATCGTCGGAGGGTTAAGGTACAGTTTGATGTGCTTGTGTAGGAGGCCAGGACCCAACAGGAGAAGTTCGATGCCATTGTCATCAGAGTTAAACCGGTGCTCGACTATGTTGACCTAGAGGTGGCTCCTCAGCCCGACGGTAGGCCGCCGCGCTTAGACATTATCATCTAGAGGTGCAAGGCAGTGTGGGAGAGCTTCAACCGCGATGCTGTTGTTACCGCCATTACGCATGCCCTTGCGGTGGTTCGATCCCACTATCAATCCGTTGACCTTTAGGCAATAGGGGCCAGATTTGCCGAAGGGATGGGCGAGGCAGAGACCCAGTAGCTGGAGGATGAGGTGGAGGACGCGGCGAAGAAACAAGCCGACGACATAGACCTATTTGGCGAGACAGACGGCGATGGCGGAGCTCGGTGATCTGCTCGGATAATATTATCTGTAATATCTAGAGAAGGTAGTTAGAGCGCGCGAGAGCGCAGAAAACATTTATGTATTTGTATAAATGTTACAAAGTGCATGTTCATGCGACTTGCTCGTATTTGCGGTGAAAAATCATTGGAGAAATAACCCAATGCAATTATACATAGTATAAGTAGCAGCCGAGCAGTTAGTTCATTACTGAACTCTTTGGCCTCAGCTATCCCATAGTCCAAAACATCGAGTGCGGAGCCCGTGCACGTGTAGGAGGAATAGGCATCACCAAGGAACCACAGCCGATCACCCATAACGCAGAGCACGGAGCCCGTAGCGCGTGTAGGGAGAGATCGGAAACTGGGTCTTTTACATAGAGAATAGAACATAACGTATGTTGCTCGCTGATCGGCGAAATATGTTGGAGATTTGGAGAAAAGTGCTCGGCGATTTGGAGAAACCTGTTTGGCAAAATACGATAGCGATTTGGAGAAACGTGTTTGGTGATGTGGAGAAACGTGTTTGGCGAAATACGATGGCGATTTGAAGAAACATGTTCGACAATTTGGAGAAATGTGTTCAGCGATTTGGAGAAACGTGTTCGATGATTTGGAGAAACATGTTCGGTGATTTGGAGAACTTGTTCGGTGAAATACGTTGGCGATTTGGAGAACTTGTTTGGCGAAATACATTGGTGATTTCGTATTGGAGTTTGTTATGAAATAACATAGAGCTCGACGACCGTAAGTGGAGGTGAAACCGTAATGGAGAAAAGGTGGAGACAAATTATGGAGACCAAAACTTTATTCATCATAAAGTGGAGAGTACATATCTAGGGCGTTTCAAGGATAGAAACATATGAGCTGCTCGATGTGCCATGAGTTGGGGACATCGATTCCGTCTAAGTCATATAGGCGATAAGACCCTGGTCGGGTAACCTCTTTGACGACGTAAGGCCCTTCCCTAGGGGAGGAGAGCTTGTGCATTCCCTCGGTTTTTTGTTTTCTACGGAAAACGAGGTCACCGACAGCAAATGAACGAGCTTTGATGTTGCGGTTGTAGTACCTTCGCAAGCCTTCTAGATACTTGGCTATGTGGACGCAAGTGATTAGGCGTTCTTCCTTAGCCCTATCGACGTCCTCTGTCTGAATAGTGGTGGCTTGCTCTTCATCATAATTTTCCACCCTAGGTGCTCGGAAGGCAATATCCACTCATAGTATGGCTTCTGATCCGTAGACCATGAATTATGGAGACACACCGGTGCCGCGACTAGCTTGAGTGCGCAGTCCCTAGACTGCATCCGATAGCTCCTTGAGCCATCTGCCCGGATGCTTTTCTTCTTTCTGATATAGCCTCTTTTTGAGGGCATCAAGGATCATGCCGTTAGCCCGTTCGACCTGGCCGTTGGCTCTAGGATGGGCAACGGAGACGTATTTGACAGAGATGCATCGATCTTTGTAGAAGTCCCAAAAGTGATGGCCAGTAAACATAGTTCCAAGGTCGGTGATGATGTTGTTCGGGAGACCGAATCTGTGGATGATATCTTCAAAGAGCTCGACTGCTTTCTTTGTAGTAGCCGAGACGAGCGGTTTATACTCGATCCACTTGGAGAACTTGTCGATGGCGACATATACGTACCAAAAACCACCTGGCGCTGGCTTGAAAGGTCCAATCATATCTAGTCCCCAGCATGCGAAGGGCTAGGAAGCTGGGATGACCTGCAGCTCTTGTGGCGGCACGTGTATTTGTTTGGCAAAAAAATTGGCATCCTTTACAACGTCGAACGAGGTCTTCTGCATCGGAGATGGCCATGGGCCAGTAAAAACAAGCTCAAAAAGCTTTGCCGACCAGTGTTCTCAAAGCCGTGTGGTTGCCGCAGGAGCCAGAGTGAATTTCGAGAAGTAGCTTCACTCTGTCTTCTTGGGTGATGTATTTTTATAGTATCCCTTCTTTGACACTTTTCCTCAGCAAGTTATCGTCCACCAGCATGTAATGCTTGCTTCGACGGATTAGGCGTTCGGTTTTAGTCTTATCAGTGGGTACTTCGACGCTGGAGAGGTACTTGATGAACTGTTCCCTCCAATCGGTGGCCGATGAAGATACCGTAAATACCAGCTGCTCGGCGGGGGGAACTTTCTAAATTTCCTTATCTTCCTTAATGGATGGCACCAGAAGATCTTGAATGAAGACTCCCGGTGGAATCACGGCGTGAGAGGAGCCTAACTTGGATAAGTGGTCGGTGAGCTGATTTTGATCGCGTACCACGTGGTGGTACTCAACACCATAGAATTTCCCTTCAAGCTTCCTTATTTCTACGCAATATGTATCCATCTTCTCACTAGAGCAGGACCAGTCTTTATTGAGCTGGTTGATGACCAGCGCATAGTCCCCGTATACCATGACGCATTTAACGCCAAGCTCAATAGCTATACGGAGTCTATGGAGACATGCTTCATATTCGGCGGCGTTGTTGGAGGCTAGAAAATGTATCCAGAGAACGTATCGGAGCTTATCCTTGGTTGGCGTGATGAACAGAATGCCTGCACCAGCACCGTTGATGTTGAGAGTGCTATCAAAGTACATCACCAAGTGCTCGGGACAGGTAGCGGCGATAGCCTCTTGAATCTTAGTCCACTCAGCGACAAAATCAGCAAGCGCCTGAGACTTTATGGTAGGCATGCTTCTGAATTTGATGGAGTAAGTGCCGAGCTCGATAGCCCACTTGATGATATGACTGTTGGCCTCTTTGTTGCGAAGAATGTCTCCTAGAGGGAACTCAGTGACCACGGCGATCTTGTAATACTCGAAGTAGTGGCGGAGCTTGCGTGACGTAATTAGGATGGCGTATGGCAGCTTCTGGACCTGAGGATAATGAGTCTTGAACTCATTAAGAACCTCGTTGATGAAATATACCGGACGTTGCACCTTATAGGCGTGCCTGGCCTCCTCGCTTTCGACCACAATGGTTGTGCTGACGACACGAGAAGTAGCGGCGATGTAGATCATGAGAGTTTCGTCTGGCCTTGGTGCCGTCATGATTGGAGGCTTTGTTAGGAACAACTTGAGCTGCTCGAAGGCTGTGTCTGCCTTCTTCGACCAGGAAAAGCGCTCGGAGGTATAGATGGCCAACGGGCCGGCCTAGCCCAGCACAGCACGGGCCCGTGAAAGCATGGCCTGATAGGGGTCAGGCCGACATGGCACGCCGGCCCCCCCGGGCCATGCCTCACAGGGCCACGGGCCTGGCCTTTGGCCTAGGACAGCCCTATGGGCCAATTTCTATGCCGAGCCAGCCCGAGAAGCACGCTACGGCTAACGGGTCATGCCAGCCCAAGGCCCACTAAGAGAGAGAGGTGTGGAAGGGTAGGCAGGGGTAGCCATTGCGTGCCCAAGGAGCGAGGAGAGAGGGTGCCGCCAGAGGGAGGAGAAAGTGCCGCTACCATATCTCCATCGCCAGATCCACCTACACCGAGGAGGAGGATGCCGGATCTGCCACTGGGGACGAGCAGGGGGCCAGATCCGCCGCCGAGGATGAGGTGGGGGCTGGATCCACCGCTAGGGATGAGTTGGGGACCGATCTTCCATCGGGGATGATGTGGGGGCCAGATCCACCATCGGGGATGAGGTGGAGGGCAGATCTACCATGGGGGATGAGGTGGGGGCCAAATTCGCCACAGGGGACGGGGTTGGGGCTAGATTCACCGCCGAGGAGGAGGTAGGGGCGGATCCATGCCCCACACGCGTCGTCGAGCGAGATAGGCCACGCTCGCTGCTGTGGTTGGAGGGAGAGGGAGGAGGGGCGCCGCCATGGTGGGAGCGAGGAGGGTCACTGGCGTGGTTGGAGGGAGAGGGAGGGCCACCGAGGAAGTAGAGTGGGGGGAGGGAGAGACCGCGTGGGAGGGGACTGCACGGGTGAGCGGGGAGGGGGAGGGGGAGGGGACTGCACGGGCCATCAGGGAGGGGGCATGGGGAGGCGGCAGGTCAGGCCGCTAGCGGGCTAGCTGCTCTATAGCAGGCCATGCCATGCTAGCCCAGGTGCCTGGGGTAAGGCCCTGGCACGGCCTGCTCCTCTGGGCCGGGCCAGCCCGGACCTGCTAGCCTCCGTGTGGGGCCGTGCTTGGGCCGGGCCAAAAAATGGGCTGCGGGCCAGGCCAACGGGCTTGGGCTGCATGGCCATCTATACTCGGAGGCCTTGAGGAGTTTGACGAATGGTAGCCCTTTTTTGCCGAGCCACGATATGAAGCGGCTTAAAGCAGCCATGCAACCTGTAAGCTTTTGTATATCCTTGATGCATGTTGGCCATTTCATGTTGGTGATGGCAGAAACTTTGTCAGGGTTGGGCTCAATGCCTTGTGCGCTGACAATGTAGCCCAGGAGTATACCAGATGGAACTCCAAAGATGCACTTTGAAGGGTTCAGCTTCCATCGGTATCTTTTAAGGTTGGTGAACGTTTCTTCGAGGTCGGCGATAAGATTATCGGTGGTCTTGGACTTGACGACCACATCGTCGATGTAAGCTTCGATGTTGCAGCTGATCTGTTGATCACCCTGGTGTTCTTGAGTTCGAAGGACATGGTGGTGTAGCAGTACATACTGAAGGGCATGATGAATGATGTCTTGATCTGGTCTTCTTCCTTGAGGGAGATCTGGTGATAGCCAGAGTAACAATCGAGGAAGGAGAGCAATTCGCAGCCGGCGGTGGAGTCTACAACCTCATCTATCCGAGGCAAACCGAAGGGGTCTTTAGGGCAGTGTTTGTTAAGATCAGTGTAATCAACGCACATTCTCCATTCTCTATTCTTTTTTCGAACGAGAATAGGGTTTGCTAACCACTTAGGGTGATACACTTCTTTTATGAATCTGGTAGCTAAGAGCCATTTTATTTCTACCCTAATAGCCTCCTTCTTGTCTAGCATGAATCGGCGGAGTTTCTGCTTGATTGGTTTGGTGGTCGGCGAGACATTCAAGGAGTGCTCGATTTTCTCCCTTGGTACCCCCGGCATGTCTGTAGGTTTCCAAGCAAACACGTCGTCATTGGCACGTAGAAAGGAGACAAGCGTGCTTTCCTATTTGGGGTCAAGGTGAGCCCCAATCTTCACGGTCTTGGAGGGGTCGTCGAGGCTGAGGCTGACCTCCTTGATTGGCATGACCCCAATCTTCACGCTAGCCATCTAGATGGAGAGGTCGGTGGCTTCGGTGAGGGCGAGACTCTCTGGCTCATAGGCATAGGCGATGGAGAGGTTGGCCCGCAGGGCTAGGACTCCTGTAGGCGAAGGCATCTTTAGCACTAGATACGCGTAGTGCGATACAGCCATCAACTTGGCCAGAGCTGGCTGACCAAGTATGGCGTGGTAGGCGGTGTTGAAGTCGGCGACGTAGAAATTGATGTGCTCGACTCGGTAGTTACTTGTCTGTCGAACTGTACTGGTAGGGTGATCTCTCCAAGTGGTTTGGATGCCCTGCCAGGTACCACACCCTAGAAGGAGGAGTCTAAGGGTGTGAGATTTGTCATCCCGAGGCCCAACTCCTTTAGGGCTCCGACGAAGAGGAGATTCAGAGCACTCCCACCGTCGACGAGCACTTTTCTGAAAAGCACCTTCTGGACGGTTGCGTTGAGGATGAGGGGGAAACGCCCTATGTAGGGGATGTCCGCCCACTGGTTAGCCCTGTTGAAGGTGATGGGGACCTTGGACCATGGGTGATAGCTGGGGTTGGCAGCGGCATCTTTCCGTAGTGACGGCGAGCACCCACCGGGCGGCGAGTTTCCGTTCTCTTCTGCTCTCGGTGGAGGCGAGGCCCCCAAAGATGGTGGCGACCACCTTGTCGTGGTCCTAGAAGGCATTGTTATTACCCCCAGGTGGTCGGCGGCCTCTGGCTCCGTCGTTGGTGTCGTCATCTAGCTTTTTGTCCTAGAACTCCTTGGCCAAGCTGAGGCAGTCCTTCATCTTATGTTTGGTGTTCTTGTGGAGAGGGCATAGGCTGTCGAGGATCTTTTTGTATTGCTCGTCGTAGTTGCGCTTGGCGCGAGGTTCATTGATGGCGGCAACGATGTGGTCTGGCCAGCGGCGACGATTTTGGCCAGACTTGGGTCCTTCTGGCCAATCACGACCATTGTCACGATGGTAACTGCGGTCGTCGTAGCGACGGTCATCAGGGCGATCGTCGTAGCGGCATGTTGGGCGATGAGTGCTTGCATCCTCGTTGAAACGCACCTCGGCTTGCTCAGCGTCAGCGTACTAGTTGGCGGTCATGATCATCTCGCCAATCCCAGTAGGCGGCTTACGGTTGAACTTGGAGCGAAGCTCATAGTGGTGGAGTCCTCGGATAAAGGCGGTGATGACCTCAGCTTCCGTGATGTTGGGAATAGAGTTCCTCATCTCAGAAAAGTGTCTGATGTAGCTACGGAGGAGCTCGGACGACTTTTGGTTGATGCGGTTCAGATCATGCTTGGTGCCTGGCCGAGTACATGTAGCCATGTAATTATCGGTGAAGATTTTTTTCAGCTCTTCCTAGGATCCGACGGAGTCCGAGGCAAGGCTTGTGAACTAGCTCATGGCGGCCGACGTGAGCATAACGGGAAGATAGTTCGCTATGACACTGGTGTCTCCTTCGGCGGTGCGGACAGCAGTGGTGTAAGCCTGTAGCCACTATGTTGGATTCATCCTTCCTTCGTAGGGCTCGACCCCGGTGATTTTAAAACCACGAGGCCACTGAAATGTTCGGAGCAC
This sequence comes from Miscanthus floridulus, assembly GCF_019320115.1. NCBI lineage: Eukaryota > Viridiplantae > Streptophyta > Magnoliopsida > Poales > Poaceae > Miscanthus > Miscanthus floridulus. Next base: position 190,112,854 of record NC_089580.1, read on the forward strand.
CCTTGTGAATGCTGGGGGCCCTTCGGGGTTGTCAGCACCATCGTCTACAGCGTTGCCAGTGGCGAGCAGCTCAAGAGCTGAGTCTGGGTTACCGTACTCTTGCTCGTACTCCTAGCGGTGGCATACTTCTTCACGGCGACCGAAGCGGCGTTCGTCGATACGCCGTCGTGCATCTTGAAGATTGTTGAGGTGCACTTGGATGTCCTAGTCGACCTCCTAGTCATGTTGGCAGTGATGTTCGTTGCGGTTGCCCCTGGCTCCTCCCTGGAGGGGTTGCCTGTCGTCACGGTGCTGGTCGGTAAAGCAACTTTGGCGGCGATCGGTTCTTGTCGCAGCTGATCGGCGAATCGAAGTTGTGGAGTATGAAGGTCTCTGTTCCTAGCGGATCTCATTGACCTGACAGTATGCCGCTTTAAGCATGGCGGCAACCTTGGTGACCTCAGGTGTCTGTGGGAGCCGGGCGAGCTCGTTGGCGGCCACTACGAGGTTGGCGCTCGGTGTCTTGTAGATGTCGTGGCCATCGACACGGATGAACTCGTCGTCGAGGTTGCACTGGAGGGGCCTTCCTTGCGAATCAAGCTGCTGCTCGGCCCTCGCAAGAGTAGCCTCGTTTGCTCGACGCTGCGCACGGTTGACATTCCGGTTCTCGCAGGTGGTGCGCTCCTCCTCGGTTTTGCCGTTCCGAGGGGGGCTATCGACGCTGACGTTGAAGATTGCGTCGCCCCAAAATAGAGGGGGAAGAAGTAGTTCGGTGGTCGTTTCGACAGCGGTCTCCGTAGAGCCCTAGGACTTGGAGTCCGGATTCTCCTTCAGGATGGTCTAGAGGGACGCTCCGGAGCGTCGACCGACGTAGAGCATGTTGACGGCCGGCGAAGGCTGGTCAACGATCTGGTCAGCCGGAGGATGGACATCTCCAACCTGGTCGATGAATCTGCCCCTTAGGGCATCTTGGTAAGCGGCGGCGGCGTTGGTGATCCCAAAGGGTAGGGCCGTAGCCCCTAGAGTTTCTCGAGCAGCCTCCAATAGATCTAGATCGGAGGGTGGTCGGTGCTGAACCAGAGTGTCCAGAGCTGACTCGGCGATGGAGAGGTAATCGACGAGCTTTAGACCAACCTGGTCGATAGATGCGATCAGATTGTCATTATTGATCTGCCTCCTCTGGTAGCGAGGAAGCGGGTGGCAAGTTGTCGATGAAGGCGACCTCGGAGGTGGCTCTAAGATCAGATCTGCAGTCGTAGGTGCAGGGATGATTGACGCAGAATTGATCTACACCAGCTCGAGGAGCTCTCCGACTCCGTCAGCGTTGATGACCCACGAGATGGATCTGACCGTGAAGATCTGGCTGGGCTATGGGAGGGACGAAGAGCCTGCAGAAAAAGCCATCTTGTTCGATAAGGAAACATCACGCACACCCCTACCTGGTGCACCAACTGCCGACAGAATATCGTCGGCAGTCCTCCGAAGGGTATCCCACGAAGGTAGATTGATCAGCACAGAAGCGTGTGATCAAGAACAAGAAGGCAACAGAGGCACACGAGTTAGACAGGTTCAGGCCGTCAGTATGACGTAATACCTTACTCATGTGGTCTGTTGGTTTGTATTAGCTATTGTATGATATTGCGTGAGTTTGGAGGGGGTCCCTGCCCGCCTTATATAGTCCGGGGGTAGGGTTACAAGTCGGTTAGATCTGAGAGATAACCGGAAAGTAATAACATATTACAAGAATCTTGGGATCATACGTATCCTAACAGATCTCGTAGTACCTTCAGGATATCTTCCCGGTGTCTTGCGGAAGGCACCGAGCAGAGTCGTGCCCCGCAAGGCTTCGTCTTGTGGGCTGGGCCACCCCTGGGGGCGCAGCCCATATGATCTGCCGTGGGTATCCGGGGTCGTACCCCCCACAGTGATCCTCATCTTGTGTTGGTTGTGCGACACCCTATTGAGGGTTTGGCGTGTGATGCCAATTAGCGCGTGAACCTCCAAGTGAGTGAATCGCTACAACGAGGACTAGCTTGCCGGCAAGTAAGTAAACCTCGGTAAAAATCATTGTGTCATCATTTGATTCCAAGGTGGTTAGTCTTCATTGGTATTCGTTCTTGTGATTGATTGGTTCATTCCTCAACTCGGCGGTATAACGATCTTGCTCTCTCTCTTTACATTACCGCAAACTAGTTGTCAAGCTCTTTAGTGTAGCTAGTCGTGAGAGCTTGTTAGTTTGGTTAGTGTGACTCTTTAGTTAGCCTTTTGAGAGCACATTAACTTAGTGTAGTGACATAGCCATTGTATGGATAGAGACTATATAAACTAGAATTATGGTAGGTGGCTTGCATTTTTAGTAGGCTAATGCAACATTCGTTTCGTCTCATATTTGTCTAACCAGTTTGCTAAGTGTTGTTGTAGAAATTTTTAATATGTTATTCACCCCCTCTAGCCATTAGAACCTTTCATCTTCTCCACCTAGTCGTATGACTCCATACCATGTATCTCATATGTTAAGCTCCTTCATCACATTTGTGAGCTTTGCAACATATCCAAGCCATTTTCACCTCCATAGCATAGGTTGCTCACACAAGTGTACCTATGGACTAATCACATGTGTATCTCACATAAACAATTATTACTCCATCTAAGTTGTCACTCAATTACCAAAACCACGAAGCTTTCTTTTATACAACAAAACTACTGTATAACCAGTCCTAATGAAAATTATTTTGGTACCGATGTCCTCCTTAATTCCCAGTTTGTGTTCCTCTTTCTCTTAAATGGCACGTACAGTTTGTGTTCCTCAGCAAAAATAAATAAATCAATCAGTAAATGCTCTTGTTTACATAAATTTGTCAGGCAACCGGGCAACTTGAGACATCTTAAGCTACCAACGGTTGCTTTCTCCTCGCCAGGAGAACAACGTTTGTGAACAATGATCACTGGTTTCCTTCTTATAATTAGGCAACCAACCATGGCATATTTTGGACCATTCCAGGCTCCCAACAAAATTCAAATTAATGACTTGATTGCTACTAAGTATATAATGATATCTTTTACTATTTTTTTTCGAGAACGTGCTTAGCATGTGTTTCATTAAGAAAAAGTTTAGAGTCTTACACGCCCATCATCACATCACGACGATGTCCTATTAGTGATAGTGTTGAAAACAAACAAAAGGCACCGCTAGACGGTGGAACGCACACTGCTCTGTTCGGCTGCCATTATATCAGGCCATGCTACAATATTTTTCTCTCTTAATAAATCAGCCGTACAAATCAGCACAAACGACTTATAGACCAGTCGAACAGAGGCTAAGAAACTGATTGTGCCACACTGGTTTTACGAAAATAGTATATCACAATACTACTACTGAGTTTTCTTTCCTCTAGAATAAATAACATCACTACTGAGTACGCCCATGACCAAAGGCAGCACTCAAATACTAAGCAAACAGCTAAGATCATCATAAGAAAGATGTTAAACGACAGCTAAGTGGCGAAAGTGTCCAGTGCGACCGGCGCATTAGCTCACACTTTTGATGCATACTACTAATCTAAGATACCAAAACCTGACAAATGAGCCGCCAAGTCATCATAATATGTCCCTTTGTTCCTTTCTGAAAATTGGAGTTGGAGGCAGGTCATCATGAGACTAAGAAAGATCTATGCATGGCAGGATCGAAAGGTACGCGTATATTGGTTCTAATCAAGTGGTCCAGGTTCCTGATGGAAACGGGCCTATACAAAATTCCCTGGTCAAGACAAAAACTCGTACGAAATTGTTTTTTTAAATTCGGGGAAAGGGTATGGTAATTGGTGGCCACATCATGATCTTCACGCCATTGGTGCACTGGTCTAGTGCTCCACCAAGAAGCGATCGATGATTACGTCGCGCATGGAAGATTCGGCTTCGCCAACGCTATCATCAACTCTCACCACCATCGCTCTGAGCTGAAAGAAGAAAGAACAGCAACAGAAGCGCCGAATCATTTCAGCACCAAATTTCGAATTGAATGCTGTGTGGTAGTACGAAATTCTGCAGAGAATAAATGCGTGATGTTCAAGCAAACCATGTTTAACTGGAAATTTTCGTAAATTTTGTAAACACGCCGACAAAATTAGTGGGTAGGATCCGGCAGTTTATGAATTGCCTGTGTATGTGATAACGACCGCTGTCTGAATGTCCATAGGACTGATGTAAGCCCTGAATCCTCACTAAAATCACAGGAATGGATTCTTCATGTCGGACGCGCGACGAAAAAAAATTGCGGAAGAAATCATGGATCCTGATTAGGTTCAGTTTGGCGCACCGCGCACGTGAAGATGAGCATCACATTCACAGTCATGCATGATTGGTACTCACTCCACTCCATTGAGCCCAACAAAATCATTGAAGGTTAGCATCTCCTTCAACCAATCAACAACCATTAGTTCAACATCAAGAGTGGTTTCCCGTCAGTCGCAGGCCTCTGAATATTTTTTTTATAAGCCAGATGATTCACAAAGTTTATTTATTTTTCAGCAAAGTTGACTTCATCAATCTTACTCCTCTTCTGATTAAAGAATCAGTAGCAAAGTAGTAGTAGTAGCAAGCAACATTAACATACTCGCAAAAAAAAAAGGCAAGCAACATTAACATGGTTTCCCTGGGAGGCCAGCAGATAAGAACAAATCTTACTTGAAAAGGCCAAGCATATCACCAACAAATTAAGTAACAATATTTATCACTTTGTGCCCAGTAACTTACCTTAAAATCTGGATGATTTTGTATTCAGTGACTTGGCTTTATTGCAATGTGCAATTTAGATATCAATCCTTGCTTTGGACTACACTTTAGTGGCTAGAATCTGCAAGTTGCAGTGTTGCACTGTATCTGTGATGCTACTAGATGAGTAAAAAAGTCGTTATATGCAATGCAACTATATATTTCTGTATTATTTACTCAAAGCGATCCTCAGACTCGCGTGATCTGAACAATTGCTCCACGACTCCATGAATTGTATTGTCCTCCATGCTCTGTTACTAAAAAAATCCATAGCATGTAACCAGCACTTATAGTAGCTGGTTAATCTTGGAATTTAAGATACTCTGTATTCACCTGCACGGAATGTTTGTCTTGTGCTAGTAGAAGCCTACTAGATTTGACGAAGTCTCAGTAGAGTATATCTGAAAATAGTTCTATGATTTAGTCTGAAAAAAAGGTATTTCCACTCGACCGCGCCTCTGCCCCTGCGTCTTTTCAGTTTCTCTATGTATTCAGCAAGGATAAATGAATGAATGTATTGGCATCTTACCCTCAGCCAAAAATGACTGGCATCTTCAATCTTCAGCAGTGCTAAATCATAAATGTACATATTGGATGAATTTGATCTAAATGACAGGAAAGATGGGATTCTCCCATCTTGTAGCTTTTATATGTACTTTAAATCTCTCACAGCCCCTTTTGTCCAAAATTTCTGATGTTCCACGTCGCTTGTACAAAGGCTGCAGAAATTTCAGCGTTCATGTCCGAATTTAAGCATACAAATATTCAGAACTAATAAAAATGTAAATTACGAAAAGAGGACTAGCAGAGTAGCTAGCTAGCGCCGCCTGCAAGAACAAATCTTCGATCCGTCCCATTCAGATTCAGGCGGTCAAGAGGCGGCCTCCTGGAACTCCACCACCACCACGGCCTTGTCCTCCTGCTTGCCGCCCGCGTCGGCGTTGCGGAGGAGCCGCCGCACCGCCGCGATGAGCCGCTCGGCCGCGGCCGGCGTCCGGCGCCCGCCGAGCGCGCGGCAGAAGGCGGCGTGCCCCGCGATCGCCGCCTCGACCTCCAGCACCGACCCGCCCCCGGCGGCGACCTCCTCGCCCACGGCGTCGCCGCAGAGCCCGCACAGCCAGTGCCCGCCGTACCGCGCGCGCACGCCGGCCGCGTACGCCGGCGTGCACTCCTCCCTGAGCCCGCAGCACGCGCACACCTCCCACTCCTCCGCCTCGGTCACGGCCACGATGGCCGGCGCCACCTGCTGCCCGGCCGCCGCCGCCGCGGACATCGAGGAGAAGCCCAGAGAATCCGCCGTCGCGGTACGGCTGAAGGCAGGGGGATCAAAACTTCTCTTCCGAGAATTTGGATTCGTGAAGGCAAGGGCAGCGAGGCGCACTGCTACTCGCCGGTGGTGAGGGCGTGGGGGAGGAGTGGTGGATGGAGCGGCGGTTCGTCCATGGAGGGTGAGGAGGTGGAGGCCTGGAGGGCAGCGGTGCTGCGATTGGTGGAGCTGGTCGCTCTGTGGGTGTGCGGCTTTTGTATTCGAGGTCTCCAGGAGACGAGCTGGAATGGAACGGGGAGTCAGTGAGGCCGGCAGCGTCGGTTAAAATGGCGGGAGGACGGAGAAGGGTGTGGTGAGGGGGTTCAAGTGGGGCCCGCATCGCAAATGATTGAGGTGGGAATTGCTTGGTGTTGAGGGGTTTGATGAAACTGCGGCTGCTGAGCTGGCAGCGACAGCTATGCTGGTTGCAAACCTGGGGCGCGTTTAGTTGGCCGGAATTTGGACGTGCAAAGTTTGCATAGTGTCAGATTTTCTACCGTAGTATTTCGTTTGTATTTGGTAATAATTATCCAACCGTTGACCAATTAGGCTCAAAATGTTCGTCTCGTAAAGTACAACCAAACTGTGCAATTAGTTTTTAATTTTGTCTACTTTTAGTATTCCATACATGTACCGCAAGTTTAATGTAACGGGAAATCTTCTTTTTGCATAGTGCCAAAGTTGGGAACTAAACAAGGGCATGCTCGCGTTGCAACGAGCGTGGTTGTACGGTAAAGTCGTGTGTGGGCACAATGGCCATGACAGGTGGTGGCTGATCGGAGGCAGCTGCCTATGGCATCGCGGCCTGACAATTGCGGTTAAGTGAGCATGCAACACTTATGGTGCCCTTAACGATCGAGAAGAGCGGCGTGCATGCGAGTCCTGATTATGCCATTAGTGTACGTGACAATGCAATAGTTGGTGGAGGTCAGCCTAGCAAGGAGCAGTTGGATCACGAGACGGTCAATCGATTGCTCCACTGTTGGTCTTTCCAACAGCAGGTCCTCATAATTTTAGTATATGTTTGATATGTCCTCTTGCCGGTTGTAATAAAACATATAACTTACGTCATTTTCTAATATGTCTTAGAATCAGACTATGTATTATGGCTTCATGCGTGCTACTCTAACTCGTATAAACATGAGTTATGAGTTTATGTCATAGATAGAGCAGTGAACTAGTTATGAATGATTATTTTTATCTCTAATTTTTCACATACTAATCTTGATAAAACCAGCCAAAACTCTTATGCTTAGGGAAGTGGAGTGACAAACGAGCCAGGAGAGTGGAGTGTGACAAATGAACCAGGAGAGTGAACCCAAATTTTAGAGGAATAATTTTTTCATTTAATCTTAGGCCAGTAAATAATTGGAGAAATAAAATTCTTGCATACCTCAACAACCCGTGTTGCTGCTCCTCGTCGGCCACCGTGTCCACATGTTCATGATGTGTCCGAAGAAGATAAATCTTAAGGTAAAAGGAGGAAATAAATATGAATAATTATTTATGAATTACTCAAAACATTAAAAGTGTCTCACGACATCTATTTTTATGTAATCATCGTTAATATTTACCATATTTTGGATTTTCTTAGTTAGTCTATGCAGTCCATCATTCTTCAGGTTTTTACGTCAGTACTTGATCCATGAAGTGGTATTCGTAGATGGACCCCATACGTCTATAGCTTTAGCTGATTTTTTTTTATTCATGGCTTTAGCTGATTTTATTGTGCCTTGGTGTTGAGACGGGTTGGGCTTTAGCTAGCAAATTAAAAAAAAAATCCATCTCACCCAACCGCGAACCGTCCATCCACCTCCCTCCGCAATACTAAAAAAAACAAATCTAACACGGTGTGCTAAAGGGAAAAAAGTAACAATCGCATTGGAAAAAAAAGAAATAGTCATGGACTCCGTGACGATGGACTCCAAATTCCAGACATGGAGGGAAAAAATCTAAAAAAAGAAATAGTGTAGGAGGGAAATATTTATTTGGCAGCTTATGAGTCCGGATCACATACATGACCCAATATATTTTAGAATCGGACTCTGTATCGCGCTAGACAAGAACTATTCTAACACATATGAGAACGGATTATATATATAAGTCCGGACAGAAAAACCTCCATTGTCTGGTAGTTAGGTAGAGGTGGACGAAAAAATAGGGCCGGAAAATTTGTCTCTTTATTAGTAGGTATATAGATTTGGTAGGTGTTAAATTGATGCAAGTCCCCAAAATTTCAAATGGATATCAAGGTCTTGTTTGGTACAACTATTTTTCACCTGTGAAGCAATTTTTTTACTCCACGGGCAGCTTCATTGGTAGAGCCGGAACTGTTTGATAAAACCTTTGATAAAACAGCTCCACACGATAGAAAAAAAGGTTAAAATGTTTGTGATGCCTTTATCTTTTTCTTTCTTTCTTTCTTTATTATTTTCTCCTCTTCAATTTCTTCTTCCCCCCTTCCTCCTTCTCTTATCCGCTCGCGTCGCCTTCCTCCGAGCCACCTGTGGAGACCCCACCTTGCCTCCCGCACCATGCCCACCTAGAGTCGATGCCCTTTCACCGTTGCCTTGGCGTTTTGATCCGCTCCGCGCCTCACTCGCGTGGAGCAGGAGCATTTCGGAGAGCGCCTGCATGCCTGGACCGAGCTGGACGAAGGAGTCATTGAGGACGCTCCTGGCTCTAGAGAGCGTGAATCATGGCCGGAGCAGCATGGAGTGGAGACCCTCGACCTGTTTAGTGAGCAGAGTCACGGAGCTACGCATGGAGCGGCTCCAGAAGCACTATCAAATAGAGCCTAAGTTTCAACTATGTTCTAACCTATCTAGCTACTATACCTGGGCAAAATAAGCCCGGCCTGCGGGTTCGGCCCGAGCCTAATGGGTTTTAGCCCACCCACGAACCTTACTGGATAGGGCCTGGGCAGAGATGCCGCTGCCCAGAATTTTTTTCTTAGTCCGAGCCTAGCCCAAAATACTGTTTTTTTGCTATTTTACACTATTAAATGCGCGGACGGCCCGGCCCAAGCCTAACCTGCTCAGTGGGATGGTCATGGGCGAGACTTTTTTGACCCGAAATAACCGGACTTTTTTCTGTCCGGCCCAGCCCGGCCCGCAAAATGCTCCGGGCTACTAGCTGCCTTCTCCTAGAACGGTTTACTTGCTCTTTTTAGCGTTATAGTGCTAAATAATTTCAAACCGTAACTACTTGTATGTTTCTTTAAAAAAAACACCCAACGAACTTGCGTCTTATCTGTTCGGCTGATGGTTTCTGCGACTGATAAGCCGACTGAAGCTGATTTGTTGGGAGAGAACAATATTGTTTCATGGCTGATAAATTCGAGGGAATAGGGTTATTTGGTATGAACATCCTCTAGGTATACTTATATAGGTTGTTTGGTTTGGGAGTGTCCCAAGCCGGCATCAACACGTCCTAAATGGGTTCAACCAACTATTTTTGGAGCAACGAGTAGATGACATGATTATGTTGGCGGAGGGTGAGATGATGGATGGGTTGTTCCCTACATCAAACAAACAATACGTTTAGGATCCAACGCAGGATTCAATGGCTCCACACGGTGCTATTCCACGGACCAAACACGCTAGGTAACCATAGAAAGAGGACCTATGATAGGAACACCAGTTGGTGCCGCCACGTCAGGGGATAAGCTGGCATTAGATGCCAGCACTGGACAGATACATGCTCCACCACAGCACTGTGGTACCACGTACCGGTGCCTGTCTGGACAGGCTTGGGCCTACTTGTCGATGCCACGGCTCACTTGCCTTTTTTATGCTCTCGTCAAGTGATTTTCTGTGCAATTTTTTAAGATTATATAGAACTAGGTAGCGTGATTTTACGTTGCTACGGGACAACTAAACTTTTATACTAAAACACACGGATCGCATGATCAGATAACAATACTGTAAAATTAAATACTGACGTTGAAGTGATATTTAATCCAAAAGTCAAAGTTCATGAAATTAACACAGTCACAAAGAGCGTGGCATCGTAAGCGCACCAACTCAACTATATAGACTTTTCCGTGCGTTGCAACGGGAATAAATAATGCCCTGATAATTTAAGCATGAACATGTTGTATTGTTACAAAAAAACGATAATGCGAGCCTGATGTTCGGAATGTGAATATTACAAATTGAATTTTATGCATGGCTAAAATTCTCATTGATGGTTTGCGATCATCAAGGTATACAGGACTGGTGTATACCAAGGTCATCCTTCCTCATATTTTAAATAATAGGTTTGTGCCCGTGGTTGCTACGGGTTTTCAAATTCAACGATCCTATAAATTTTTCAACTAATACATATCAAATTCAACGATCCTATAAATTTTCCAGCTAATACATATATGAAAGAAATGTCTTATGTGCACCATGGTTTCCATTTAACTACATGCATAGATAACCGGAACATTTTGTATGGTCAAACGTCTTGCAAGAACAGCTTGTAGTTCACTCTGAAAGCATCTAGGCCCCTAGTAGGGTTTCGGTGATTAATGACAATACAAGATTACTATGACTAACGTGTGTTTTGCAGAGGCAATTAAGTTAGGTCATGCTAATGGAGATCGATTGGGCAATCGAAGTGGTCATACCCCTACGTTGAAAATCGTTTTGGTTTTCAAAGGATGGACGACAATGTTAAGGATGACTAGTTCTAAGTGTTGATTGAAGTTGAAGAGACACTTAGAGTAGTTTAGGACTTTGTTTTTCCTTTGGCCGTACTGTTAAGGGGGGTATGGACGGGTAGCTTGACCTAGGTGAGTCTAGTGAGTTAGGTGTGGTGCACACTTGTTAAAACTAGCGCTAGGTAGCTCCTACTTATGCCTAAGATCCAATGGAGCAAACTTCATTCACGTATGATCGGGAGTTGGAAGTGAATGGAGGGTCAAATACTGACCGGACGCTGGCTTCGGTGTGACCGGACGCTGGCACAGAGTCCGGTCAGTTCATTTGACTGAGGTGAAATCGTTCAGTGTGATCGGATGCTGGAAGGTCAAGTGACCGGACGCTAAGAGCCAGCGTTCGGTCGTTTCCAGTAAGGTTCCAGAGAGGGAAAATCGTGACCGGACGCGTCCGGTCACACTGTAAACTCTAGAGTTCGGGGTATACTGACCGGAGCGTCCGGTCACCCCGCAGAGGCACATAACGGTTCCTTTTTCAGCCGGTGTTATAAATACCACCTCCACTCGTGTGTGGGGGTACTTTTGCTCATTGCAACAGCTGAGAAACACCTTAGAGAGTGCCAAGAAGAGCAAGGTCCTAGTGAGGTGATTGAAATTTGAGAATCCCAAAGAGAGCCCTCATTAGTGAAGATCAAGAGTAGCAAAGTATGCATCCACCTTCTCATTAGGCTTGTCGTGGTCAAGTGAGAGTTCGTGCTTGTTACTCTTGGTGATCGCCATCACCTAGATGGCTTAGTGGTGATTGGGAGTTCTGTGATCACCCGGCGGAGCTTGTGGGTGACCCAACTCAAGTTGTGAGCGGTTGTGGGTGATTCACTACGACAGAGTGTCGAAGAATCAACCCATACAGAGCACTTGATCCTTGTGCGGATCAAGGGGGAGCTACACCCTTGCGCGGGTGCTCCAACGAGGACTAGTGGGAGTGGCGACTCTCCGATACCTCGGCAAAACATCGCCGCGTTCCTTCCTCTCTATTTACTTTGAGCATTTACTTTGTGCAATTCAATTTATGTCTTTACATTCTTAGAATTGCCATGCTAGAGTAGGATTGGAACTTAGGTTGCAAGTCTTTTGTGTGGTAGAACAATTAGAAACACTTTCTAGGCACAAGGGGTTAATTGGGCTAACTATATGATTTAATTATTGCAAAGAAATTTAGAATTAGCCCAATTCACCCCCCCTCTTGGGCATCTTGATCCTTTCAATTGGTATCGGAGCCTCGTGCTCACATTTTTAGGCTTAACCGCCTAGAGCAAGATGTCTCACGGGGATGGACCTCCTCCTATTTTTGAGGGAGATGACTTTCCTTATTGGCAAATTCGTATGGAGGCGTATCTTGAGGCTCTAGATGTTGGTATACTTAGAGCCGCCTCACAAGGCTTCCCAAAACCTCGAGATGCTACTAACCTACAAGGCGATGAGGTAAACTACGAGAAGTGGAATGCAAAGGCTCGAAACACCATCTTTAGAGGCCTTTGCAAAGGTGTGTTCAATCGGGTGAGGAACCACAAAGACGCCCATGCACTATGGTCGGACGTTTGTGCGCTCCATGAGGGAACTAAGAGTGAGCGTGAGGAATGCTATCATCTTATCATGAAAAAGCTCAACTCTTTTGAAATGCTTCCTAAAGAATGTGCTAATGAAATATATTCACGATTGAATGTTCTTGTAGAGAAAGTCAATGGGCTTGGACTCACTCAAATGCAACCATCCGATGTTGTAAGAAAGATCTTGAGCGTCCTCCCCATTGACAAATATGGGCATATTGTGACCATGCTACATCAAGGTGATCTTTCCACCGCTACACCGACACAAATCTTAGGAAAGATCAATGCTCATGAGATGTATATGCACATCACACCTCAAGATGGCTCATCCTCTACAAAGAAGAAAGAAAAAGATTTAGCATTCAAGGCTAGCCAAGAGAAGGGTAAAGCAAGACTTGAGTATGAGAGCTCAAGTGAAAATGAAGTTGATGATGAAAGTCTTGCTCTCATGGTGAAGAAGACCACCAAGATGCTAAAGAAGCTCAACAAGAGTGGCATCAAGTTTGATGGTAAGAAGAAGTTCTTCACAAGCTCTAGAAGGAAGCCAATCTCCGAGATGGATTGCTACAATTGTGGAGAACTTGGTCATCTAGCTCACCAATACACAAAGCCCAAGAAAGATAAGTTCAAGAATAAGAACAAGGGCAAGAAAGATGACTCAAGCAATGAAGATGAAGATGAGAAGAAAAAGAACAAGCCATACAAGAAGAGAGATGGCAAGAAGAAGGATTTCTACAAGAAGAAGAAGAGTGGAAAGGCTTACATCGTCGGTGATTGGCTCACGGACATTGATTCATCTAGTGGATCATCCGATGATGAAAGTGACAACGAGAAGGTGGCCGCCATTGCTATTGACTTATCATCTTCACCGCCACCGCCACCATCATCCTCTACACACCATTGCCTTATGGCCAAGGGTGAACGCAAGGTATCACATGATGATGATAGTAGTGGTGATGATCATGCTCATAATGATAGTGATAGTGATAGCGATGATGAATATGAGTCACCTACTTATGATGATCTTGCTAAATTACTAAAGAATTACACTAAGATCATTATAAAGACTAGAGCTAAAAATGAAAATCTTGAGATTAAGAATGATTCTTTTTTAGCTAAATGTGAGATAGCCAAAAAGGCTAGTATTGAGCTTAGAGAAGCAAATGATGCTATGTCATCCAAACTCAAGGAGCTCAAATCTTCTAAAAAAGAGCTCAAAGATAAACATGATAAACTCGAGTGGGTGCACAAAGAGCTCATCACTAGCCATAACAAGCTAAAGGATGAATATACCACTCTTAAGGTTAATCATGATACCCTTCTTATTGCTCAAGAATTTTTACCCAATGAGCCACATGATGCCACTAATGATGTTGTTAAGATTGATATAGCTACATCATGTGATGATCTAATTGATGAGAGCATTGAGCAAGAATCTAGTGGCAAAGGCAAGCAAGTGGTTGAGTGCAATGACTATGATGAGTATGTCAAGCTCAAGCATGACAATGAAAAGCTAAAGAAAGAGTTTGAAGAGTTCAAAACCCACAACACCATTGTGTTAGAAACTCTTGATCATGATGTCAACTTGATTCTTGAGAATGAGAAGCTAAAAGAAGAAAACAAGAAACTCAAGGAAGAAATAAACAAGGTTGCACTCAAGGAAGATAAAAGTAGTGATGCACTCAAGGAAGAGAATAAGAAGCTCAAGTTGGAAAAAGAGCATCTCAAGATTGGATTGAGCAAGTTCACTAGAGGCAAATATCTTCAAAGTGAGCTCCTAATGAACACCGTCATGAAGATGGATAGAAGTGGCATTGGATACATGGCAAACAAAGATAAAAAGGCTCAAGCTCAACAACAATAATCAAAGCCAAAGCCAAAGAGATGCTTTGAGTGTGGACAAGAAGGCCACTTTGCTCATAAATGCCAAACTCCACCACCACAACCCTTGTCTAAGCATGCTAGACCCTTTGCTTTCAATGCTCACTACATGCTTAGAAAGGATTCTAGTGGAAAGATGAAAGTGATGTTCTTAGGACCTCTAAACAAGAATAGACCTAATAAAATTTGGGTTGCAAAGTCACTTGTTGAGAAGGTGAAGGGCCCTCAACAAGTTTGGGTTCCTAAAGTTTGATCTCTTATGTGTAGGTGAACTACAAGATCGGTGGAAGTCATTGGGTTATTGATAGTGGTTGCACACAACATATGACCGGTGATCCTCGTATGTTCACCTCACTAGATGAAGTAGATGGGCAAGAAAGAATCATATTTGGAGATAACTCAAAGGGCAAGGTCAAAGGATTGGGCAAAATGGCAATATCAAATGATCATTCCATCTCCAATGTGCTATATGTTGCTTCATTGAGTTTCAACTTGCTATCCGTTGGACAATTGTGTGATCTTAGCTTCTAATACCTGTTTACCGAGAAGGAGGTTGTTGTATCCAAGAAGGATGATGATCATGTGATATTCAAAGGATTTAGATACAACAACCTATATCTAGTGGACTTCACCTCCGAATATGCAAACTTGAAGACATGCCTATTCACCAAAACAACACTTGGGTGGCTATGGCATAGAAGACTTGCTCATATTGGGATGAGCTCACTCAAGAAGTATATGAAGAATGATTTGGTGAGAGGGTTGAAGGATGTGAAGTTTAAGAAGGATAAGCTTTGTAGTGCATGTCAAGCCGGCAAGCAAGTTGCAAATACCCATCCAATAAAAGCTTTTATGTCAACCGCAAGAGTGCTAGAACTCCTCTACATGGATTTATTTGGACCAACAACATACAAAAGTTTGGGAGGAAATCTTTATTGTCTTGTGATTGTTGATGATTATTCAAGGTATACATGGGTATTCTTCTTTCATGACAAATCCAAAGTTGCATCTTGTTTTAAGAAGTTTGCCAAGAGAGCACAAAATGAATTTGAAGTGAAGCTCAAGAAGATAAGAAGTGATAATAGGAAAGATTTTGACAACACAAATATAGAAGCTTATTGTGATGAAGTTGGAATCAAACATGAAGTCTCCGCAACATATACTCCTCAACAAAATGGTGTAGTTGAGAGGAAGAACCGGATATTGATCACTCTTGCAAGAACAATGCTTGATGAGTACAACACCCCCAAAGCTCTATAGGCGGAAGCAATCAACACTGCATGCTATGCATCAAACCGCATATTCCTTCAAAAGTTCCTTGGCAAGACACCTTATGAGTTGCTCAATGGAAAGAAGCCGGACGTCTCCTTCTTTAGGGTGTTTGGTTACAAATGCTACATCTACAAGAAACGGCAACACCTAGGGAAGTTTCAAAGACGTTGTGATATTGGTTTTCTTGTTGGTTACTCATCAAAGTCCAAAGCATATAGAGTATTTAATCATGCCACCGGCTTGGTTGAAGAAACATATGATGTGGAATTTGATAAATCTAACGGCTCCCAAGGAGCACATGAGAATCTTGATGATGTAGGTGATGAACCATTGAGGGAGGCTATGAAGAACATTCCGGTTGGAGACATCAAGCCTAAAGATGATGTACAAGTGATTGATCCACCTTCTTCATCAAGTGTGCCACAAGATGATGATAAAGATGGGAGAGTATAAAATGAAGATACTCATGTCTCCCATGAATAAATAGTGGTACAAGCACAAGATGTTGATGCTCCACAACCTCCCCCTCAAGTGGTCAATAGAAGAAATACACCCCTACTTCAAGATCATCCACAAGATCTCATCATAGGGAGTCCATCAAAGGGTGTAATGACTCGATCTCAAAAACTTATGTCATTTATTGCTCATCACTCTTTTGTCTCTTGCTTTGAGCCTACTAAGGTAGAAGAAGCTCTTCAACATCCAGATTGGATAAATACCATGCATGAAGAGTTGAACAACTTCATTCGCAATGAAGTTTGGACTCTTGAAGAGCGGCCAAAAGGTGCAAGAGTCATTGGAACAAAGTGGGTGTTCCAAAATAAGCAAGATGATCAAGGTGTTGTTGAGGAACAAGGCAAGACTACTTGCAAAGGGGTTCTCTCAAGTTGAAGGTTTGGATTTTGGAGAGACCTTTGCCCCGGTTGCAAGATTAGAAGCCATCCGTATCCTCCTTACATATGCATCAGATCATGAAATAAAACTTTTTCAAATGGATGTGAAAAGTGCATTTTTAAATGGCTTTATTAATGAACTAGTCTATATTGATCAACCTCCTGGGTTTGAAGACCCTAGATATCCTAATCATGTTTATAGGTTGTCCAATGCATTATATGGGCTTAAGCAAGCCCCAAGAGCTTGGTATGAGCGCCTTTGGGACTTCCTCATTGAGAAGGGCTTCACCATTGGGAAGGTCGACACCACACTATTCACCAAGAAGCTTGATGGGCATATCTTCATTTGTCAAGTGTATGCTGATGATATCATCTTTGGATCATCAAATGAAGAGTCATGCAAATAATTTAGTGAATTAATGTCGAAGGAGTTCGAGATGTCAATGATTGGAGAGCTTACATTCTTTCTTGTTTTTTAAGTCAAGCAAATGAGAGAAGGGATTTTCATCTCTCAAGAGAAATACACAAAAGATCTTCTCAAGAGATTCAAGATGGATGAATGTAAGCCAATCAAGACACCAAAGCCTACCAATGGACATCTCGACCTAGATGAGGGAGGTAATCCGGTTGATCAAACTCTCTACCGTTCCATGATTGATAGCTTGTTGTATTTAACCGCATCTAGGCCCGACATCATGTTTTGTGTGTGTATGTGTGCTAGATTTCAAGCTAATCCTAAGGAAACACATTTAATTGCCGTAAAAAGAATCCTTAGGTATCTTAAGCACACACCAAGCATTGGCCTTTGGTATCCTAAAGGAGCTATATTTGAATTAGTTGGCTATTCCGATTCGGATTACGCCGGATGCAAAGTTGATAGAAAGAGCATATCCGGAGGGTGCCATTTGCTTGGTAGATCAGTTGTGTCTTGGTCCTCCAAGAAACAAAATAGTGTGGCTTTATCCACCGCTGAAGCGGAATACATTGCCGCGGGTGCTTGTTGTGCACAAATACTTTACATGAAACAAACCTTGCTAGACTATGGTATAGTTCTAGATAAAGTACCTCTTTTGTGCGACAATGAAAGTGCGGTAAAACTTGCAAATAATCCGGTTCAACACTCTCACACCAAGCACATAGATATCCATCATCACTTTCTTAGAGATCATATTGCTAAAAATGATATATCACTAGAAGATGTAAGGACCGAGGATCAATTGGCGGATATCTTCACTAAACCGCTAGATGAGGCAGCATTTTGTAGATTGCAGAATGAACTCAATGTGCTTGATTTTAGCAACTTCACTAAAAATTGAGCTTGTGTTGTCCCTTGCATTGCATTGTAATATACAACATGTTTAATGTTTTATAATACATATAGGGCTTGTCTAACATGGTTAAGATAACCGTTGAAAAGCGTGTGAAGAAGCTTAACCTTAGATCAAACTTGACAAGCAACTAGATTTACTTTCAAGTATTGCATTGCATATGCATGAATGTTGTTTTGTCGTTTATCTTAAATCGCCCTCTTATTGCCTATTTTCTTAAAAAGAATTATAGCCTAAGGTAAAATATTTTAAAAAACTCGAGGGTTTGAGAGAGGTCACTCACATCAGTCCTAATTGGTATTTATTTGGATCTTATTGGAGTTGGGACTTGATTGGAAACAGGCAGCACGAAGAACTTTGAAGTTTTGCTGAAGAAGGAGTGACCGGACGCTGCACCGGACTCTAGTGTCCAGCGTCTGGTCAGTTCACGGGAGGTGAACCTGCTGCCGAAGGAGTGACCGGACGCTGAAACAGTGTTTTCCTAGCATTCGGTCTAGAGGTGCTTCAGCGTTCGGTCGATCATGAAGACATCAAGGCTAGGTGACCGGACTCTGGCTGCGTCCGGTCGGTGTCCACCAGACGTGTTTGGTCATGATTCCAGAGGAATTGGACCTCTCTGGAATCGACCAGATGCTGGGTGGTAGCATTCGGTTGCTACCACCAGAGCATCCGGTTAGTAGTTTTCGTGCGGCTTCAGAACTCTTTCTCTATTTCCTTTTCTGATCCGCTGGGGGCCACCTTATTTAATCAAAGTGATGGGGCTTTGACATATTTTATCCACCGTCATCACCGCCGTAGCCCCTACCCGCGCTCGCCTCTGCCCAGCCGCCGAGCTCACCTCCGCCGCCGTAGTCCAGTGCCGTGCTCCACGATCCCGAGCGCCACCACGTCATGCTTCTCCGCGCTCCCAAGCCACCTGTCTACACCGCCACAGCTCACCTGCTCCCGCACCAGCACCGCCATGCCATGCCATCCCAAGCCCGTGCGGCACCAAGCTGCCTCTCCTGCGTCGTGGCCTATGCTGCCGTGGTCCAAAGCTGCCCCTCAGCCATCCAGCGCCGGTAAGGCCTTGTCCTATCGCCGTCGTACCCTAACCCACATTGCTTTGTCCGTAACCTAAATCAATTTCAAAGCATTGTTCTCAATTGCATTCAGGGAAGTCGCTTCACCACAAACCCTAACCCTAGATTCAGTGGTTTCCCGCAGATTGCTTCTCTTCTTTTCGGGTCGACGGTTCGTCAGGTAGCATGCCCGCGTTTCAATTACGTATCTAAATTGCTTGCTTCCTAGGGTTTCGCATCTATTAGATATATCGTATTTATTGTATATCCTATCTATTCCATCGTGCAGCGAGTCGGTGCCATTAAGATTGTGTGGCGGTTGTTAGTTAACTTGGGGCCAAGCCCATGAGTAAGGATTGAGGCCAAGCCTCGAAAGTGTCAGCGGCAGTTGATCTTCAATAGAGGAAGTTGTTTCTTTGTCAGCGGTAGTTTTTCCTCAGATCTTTCAGATGGCTCGCACAAAGAACGTCGGAGGTGGTCCTGATGATGAGGATCGGAGGCCCCTGCCTTGCCAGCCTGCAGACCCTAAAGGCAAGGTGACCAAGAAGCTAGTAGTCAGAAAGCGCAAGTATCCAGATGCAGATACAGTGAGGGTCACCGCAGTTGCAGAGGCCGTAGAGCGTGCCAAGAGGGGAGACGCTCATAGCGGAGTTGTTATTGCAGATCATCTATCACCAGAAGCACAGGGTAGACTTGAGCGCATTGAGCATCTTCATGGTAGTCCACCTAGGACTGTCATGATGCAAGGATGACGTCTTCCCATTATGGAGCCTCAGCCTCAGGGAGAGTCACAGCAGGAGCCACAACAGCAGCCCCCACCAGCAGAGCCGATAGAGCAGACTCAGGAGGGCCAGCAGGCCGAGGAGATAGAACAGGCACCTCAGCCATAGCTTCACCGCTCTAGTCGTACTCGTGCCCCAGTCATGCCGAGGGCTGACACACAGCGGAGGGGTTCTCGTCCACCGCCTAGACCATAGGGTCTGCCTTTAGTAACCCATCTTGACTTGAGGGCCACCATGGCCAAGCAGGTTCAGCAGCTGAGATTTGTTGATTTTGAGGTATGGTTTCCGCCGAGGAGGGATGAGAGAGCTTCAGAGGGCTTCTACACTCCACTACAGGAGGATTTCTACAATGCCTATCTCAACAGTGGGGCAGTTTTTAGATCTCAGAGGGTGTGCCACATTGACTTTATAGTTACAGCAGCTAGAAAGCACATTCACCCCTACCTCACATATCTGTCAGGGCTATCAGGTTTGATTGGACAGACCGGACTATATGTTCCATCTTGGGTTCGGCAGTTCTATGCTTCCCTCTGGATTGACCCGCAGCATAGATATATTCACTTCGCATTCGGAGGAAGAGACTACCGCTTGACAAGTCAGAGGGTCAGGGAGATACTGAGACTTCAGGAGTAGCTAGTCAGACTTCACGAGGTGTGCTATGGCCAGACAGCACCCCCCAGATGCCCTCATGGTGGCAACATGCCCCCTACTGACTTGGTCCGTCACTGTTTCAAGGAGCCTTTTGGTGAAGGATCGAGGAGGATCCCCAGTGACCTTAACCCCACTACTCGTGTGCTTGAGGCTATTATGAGGAAGACACTGCTTCCTAGGATGGGATACAGAGAGGGCTTGACATGTATACAATTGTGGCTGATTAACTCCCTGATGCAGCAGACATTCTTTGATATTTGGGATCTTATTCTGTCAGAGATGGAGGACACTATAGCTGAGGGCTTCAGAGGACACAGGCAGTTACCTTATGCTCACTGGATCACATGTGTAAGGAAAATGGACCCTAGGCCCATTTACTTTGGATTTTGGTGTTTGATGACTAACACAACCAAATTGGACTAATGAATTTGTAAGTGTTTGTTTTGTAGTTCAATAGGGTACAAGACATGACTTGGACAAAGGCGACGTGATGATCCGATGATCAACACCATAAGCAAGACCTTAGGAGCACAAGAAAAGACACAAGGTATCAAGCAAAGTCCAAGCACGAAGATAGAAACCAAGCTAGACGCAAGATCGCGAAGAAACAAACTCACAGAGGGCACAGGATGCTGCATAGGACGCTCCGATGCATAGGACACTGCATAGGACGCTCCGATGCATAGGACACTGCACCGGACGCTCCGATCAAGCAACAGCAGAGTCAACAGCAGCGACCGGATGCTACATAGGACGCTGCACCAGACGCTCTGATGCACAGGATGATGCACCGGACGCTGCATAGGATGCTGAGTGCCAGAGTCTAGTCAACATCAGTAAGGTTCTAGAGAGCCATTTTTGTGACCGGACGCGTCCGGTCAGTGCTGATAGGACGCTGGTCAGAGTCCGGTCAGTAGCAGAAAAGCGGGATTTCATCCCCAACGGCTACTTTCTCAGTGGGGCTTATAAATAGACCCCCCAACCAGCCATTTGAGCCGTGTGGAGCCAAGGAAACATACCAAGGGTGTTGATACACCATTTTAGTGATCTTCACTTGCATAGTGCTTAGTGTTTCATCAGCTGATTAGCATAGGTGCTTTGCAAAGTGCTTAGGTTGATTAGACCACCGCTTATGCACTTGCTCTAGGTTTAGGCCTAGTGTTTAGTGAGGTTTACATACCTTTTACCACTAGGTGCTTACGAGCACCATTGTTGTATATCGGAGGGGCTTGAAGTCTAGTGAGATCACACCAACCGCGTTTCTGATGTGGCCGCCACCGTGTATTGGAGGGAACAAGGCCCGCGGTGTTTCGACCGGAAGCTTGATAGTGAAGACGGCGGGGAGCATCCAGGAGAGGCTTGCTGGAAGGCACGTCGGAGACCCACTTGCATGTGGGAAAGGCCCGAGGCTATCCACGGAGTTACCCGACCGGGAGTTTGGCCCTTGCGAGGGATTCCTTACGAGGGCTCCAACGAGGACTAGGGGGAAGCTTGCGCGCTTCTCGATACCTCGGTAAAAATACCGGAGTCGTCGATGGGAGTTTGCATATCTCTATCTTGCTCTTTAGCTTCCGCATTTACAATGATTACTTTCCTACATTTGCGGTAGAGATAGCAACACACTAGCAAAACCGTAGTTGCACATTTAGATAGTTTATCTTTTGTATAGGTTTTGCTAAGGTTAGAAAAAGAGGCTATAGTTTAGAGTTAGAATTTTTAAGTTGCCTAATTCACCCCCCTCTTAGGCGTCACGGTCCCTTCAATTGGTATCAAAGCCGGTCGGCTTAATTTGGACCTTTGGCTTAACCACCGTTGAGCCGACGCTATTTAGAGTGGTTGGGATGGATACCGTGAGGCCTCTGCACTTTGATGGCACTAACTTCCCGTACTATAAAGCTAGAATGGCTTGTCACCTTGAGGTGGTTGATTTGGGTGTATGGAGAGTCACTTGTGACGGGATGAAACCCATCAAGAATCCTGAAAACCCCACAAAGAGTGATGAAAAAGAAATGCACTTCAATGCTAGAGCTAAAAATTGCTTGTTTGAATCACTTAGTATGGATGTTTTTAACCAAGTATTCACTTTAAATACGGCACATGAAATTTGGTTAAAACTCCAAGAGCTCCATGATGGCATAAGCAATGTCCGTGAGCAAAAACATTATCTAGCAAAGCAAAACTATGATTCCTTTACTATGAATGATGATGAGCTTGTTCGTGATATGTATTCTCGTTTGAATCTAATTATCAATGAGCTCCATTCTATAGGATTATTAAAGCTAGATGATGCGGACATCATGAGGAAGATCATCTCCGTACTACTACAAAAGAAATATGCAAGCATCATCACCATCCTTCACAACATGGAGGACTTGAGCAACATGACCCCGAGCATAGTCATTGGCAAGTTAGTGGCATTTGAAATGTCACATAAGATGGGTCAAGAAGAAGCCTCTTCATCAAGCAAAGGCAAGGCTCTCGCATGTAGCGAGAAAAAGAAGATGAATGGCAAGCAAGTTGAGACAAGCTCAAGCTCAAGCTCCTCAAGTGAAGATGAAGAAGAAGATGACGACGATGATGACGATGATGATGAAGATTCAAGTGATGATGATCAATCTTCCTCCTCCACCTTCGACCTTGATGAAGAATCAATCAAACTTATCAACAAGGTGGAGAAGATGATCCAAAGGCTAAATGTCAAGGGTGTGCCCATCCAAATCCAAGATTTCATTTTCACAAATCAAAGAAATGAACAAAGAAAGAGAGGATGCTATGGATACGACGAGTTGGGGCACTTTGTGGAAGTTTGTCCAAACAAGCCCACACCCAAGACAAAGAAAAAGGCGTGCAAGAATCAAGCTCTCACATCAATAAGATCATGGGATGATTCTTCAAGTGAAGAAGAACCCCATCACAAGAGGCAAGGCCGCAAGCACTCATCATCAAGCTCTTCTCGTGTGTGCCTTATGGCACGAGGTAACAAAAGCTCTTCCTCTAGTGAGAGTGATAGTGATGATGATATGCCTTCTTATCATGAAATTGGGCAAGAAAATCTTAATTATGCTAAAGCTTGCATTAGTCAACAAAAGAAGCTCAAAAGTTTAAAAGAAAAGCTAGATAGTTCACAAAAAGCATACAAAACCTTGCTTGAACATTATGAAAACTTTGCTAATCTCAATGTTGAACTATCTACTAAAATTGAGAAACTTGAGGCTAGTGCAACAATAAATGCATGCACAATCAATGATGAGCAACTTGTAAAGAAAAATGAAAAATTAAAAGAAAAGTTAGCTAGCTCACAAGAAGCATATAATAGTTTGCTTGCTAAAATGGAAACCATGTGCAAACATTGTGATGAGCTAACTAATAAAGTTGCCAATCTTGAAGCCGTTAGCACAACCCCCACTAAGGCATCTAAAAAGAAAAGTTCTATCTTTAACTTGTCTAAAAAGAATGCCTCTACTTCTTGTAATGATTTATGTTTAGACTCACCTTTGTGCAACCAAGTTTGTGTTGAGAAAGTTGTTGTAGATACATGCACACAAGAGGTTGCAAAGGAGAATGAGCAACTCAAGCAAGAAGTAGCTCGCCTCACCAAGGACTTGACTCAATTAAAAGGCAAGGAGAAGCAAACCCAACTTCATCAAGATAACACCATCAAGGGAGTGAAGAAGCTTGATGAAGGACAAACTATGGTTTGTTACATGTGCCACAAGGAAGGTCACAAGTCCTATGAGTGTAAGGTGAAGAATGGGGAAGGAGCAAAGAAGAAAGAGAAAAAGCAAACAAGCAAGCTCTCCAACACCTACACCAACAAGGTGTACAAGAAGGCCTCCACACATTATCTCTTGAAGAAGAAGAAAAATGATAAGGTGGTGGCCATCAAGGTGAACAAGCAAGTCAACAATGGGGTCAAACGCTTTTGGGTGCCAAAGGAAATAATTTCCAACATGAAAAGCACCAAGAAGGTTTGGATCCTGAAAGGGAAGTGAGAAGTCCAATAGACTTCGGGGAATTTGGAGACTTGGCAAAGTATGGGTGTATTTCATGGGGTGCATCATGATGGACAAAATCATTGCCAAGTGGGTTAGTAAATACTATGGACCCAAATTCCCCTTCCCATGTTAGGTAACTAGATGTTATTACTCTTTAATTGGTACTTCTTTCAGTTGGTATTTCTTACAATTTGATATCTTAAGCATACTAGTTACTATTCATGCCTATGTTTGCATTTGCATGTTTATATTTTTGTCATGCATACATTAGGTATATCTTATGGTAGGCTTGCTCGGTCTCATTTTTAACCCTTGGAGCAAACCTACATGGTTTAAAATTGTCTAGGAGCACGGCACATAGCTTGTCTTACAATTGTTTATCTAATATGTGCCAAAGTCTAAATTGTAGATAATCTCTCCCAGATATCATTTTTTAAAATGATTCTCACATTCATGAGATGTCATCTTTCAAGTGGTATTTTGATTCTAAAATCAATGTGCATGATTTATACAAAGTATTCTACACTTGTGTGCACAAATTTAGGGAGAGGATTACTCTACAAGTTGGATGCCTTGAGACTAATACCTTTTCAAGCTTATCATGTGTGTAGTAGTCTCATTGCAAAGAAAATGGAGTCCCCAGAGCTAAGCATCATACTTCAAATATCCACCACCTATTGCAAGTGGTAGAAATCAATTTGGTTTCCACATGTGGTATTTCTAAACCAATATAATCATGTTGATTTCATTTTGATTTTTATATGCTTTCTCCATAGATTAAATTTCCTTGTGCAATAATGTGCTAATTATGCATATACTTTGCTTTCTATCATATGTATGCATATATTTAGGGGGAGCTTAATCTATATAATGTGAGAGTCAAACTTTGTGATCTATTCCACTCTACATACAAAGGATCACGAAGTTTGACCCTCCCTTGTGCTACTAATGTCTTCCTTTTCGGTGTTTGATTCCAAAGGGAGAGAATTTAGAGAACCAAAAGCAAGCATTATTTATTGAACCTATTGGTCTACAAGTGGTAATGGTTCGAGAAATGGAGGATAGTGGATTATGGATTAGTCTAAGTAATGGGGAGAACTTGTAGGAAACAAGGCTTAAATCCATAATGCCACATGGGGACATTTGCAAGGGCAAGATAAGGTTGCATATAGTATCTTATATATAGTATCTTTTAGCATCACATAACCTTGTCCCTTGTATTGCATCCTAGCAAGTAGATAGCTTTTCAATTTCAAAAATTTTATTATTTGCTTGCTTTGGTCATGTTGTCATCAATCACCAAAAAGGGGGAGATTGTAAGGAAAATGGACCCTAGACCCATTTACTTTGGATTTTAGTGTTTGATGACTAACACAACCAAATTGGACTAATGAATTTACAAGTGTTTGTTTTGTAGTTCAATAGGGTGCAAGACGTGACTTGGACAAAGACGACATGATGATCCGATGATCAACACCATAAGCAAGACCTTAGAAGCACAAGAAAAGACACAAGATATCAAGCAAAGTCTAAGCACGAAGATAGGAACCAAGCCGGACGCAAGATCACGAAGAAACAAACTCACAGAGGGCACAGGACGCTGCACAGGACGCTGCACCAGACGCTGCATAGGACGCCACATAGGACGCTCCGATGCACAGGACGCTGCACCGGATGCTGCACAGGACGCTCCGATCAAGCAACAACAGAGTCAACAGCAGCGAGCGAACGCTACATAGGACGCTGCACCGGACGCTCTGATGCACAGGACGCTGCACCGGACGCTGTACAGGATATTGAGTACCAGAGTCCGGTCAACATCAGTAAGGTTCCAGAGAGCCGTTTTCATGACCGGACGCGTCCGGTCAGTGCTGACAGGACGCTGGTCAGAGTCCGATCAGTAGCAGAAAAGTGGGATTTCGTCCCTAACGGCTACTTTCTCAGTGGGGCTTATAAATAGACCCCCCAACCGGCCATTTGAGGCATGTGGAGCTGAGAAAACATATCAAGGGTGTTGATACACCATTTTAGTGATCTCCACTTGCATAGTGCTTAGTGTTTCATCAGGTGATTAGCGTAAGTGCTTTATGAAGTGCTTAGGTTGATTAGAACACCGCTTATGCGCTTGCTCTAGGTTTAGGCCTAGTGTTTAGTGAGGTTTACATACCTTTTACCACCTGGTGCTTGCGAGCACCATTGTTGTATATCAGAGGGGCTTGAAGTCTAGCGAGATCACACCAACCGCGTTTGTGGTGTGGCCGCCACCGTGTATTGGAGGGAACAAGGCCCGTGGCGTTTCGGCCGGAAGCTTGATAGTGAAGACGGCGGGAAGCATCCGGGAGAGGCTTGCCGGAAGGCACGTCG
Source organism: Miscanthus floridulus (assembly GCF_019320115.1). Classification (NCBI taxonomy): domain Eukaryota; kingdom Viridiplantae; phylum Streptophyta; class Magnoliopsida; order Poales; family Poaceae; genus Miscanthus; species Miscanthus floridulus. The sequence continues at coordinate 190,139,388 of NC_089580.1, forward strand.
GAGACCCACTTGCATGTGGGGAAGGCCCGAGGCTATCCACGAAGTTATTCGACTGGGAGCTTGGCCCTTGCGAGGGATTTCTTGCGAGGGGCTCCAACGAGGACTAGGGGGAAGCTTGCGCGCTTCTCGATACCTCGGTAAAAATATTGGAGTCGTCGATGGGAGTTTGCATATCTCTACCTTGCTCTTTAGCTTCCGCATTTACAATGATTACTTTACTACATTTGCGGTAGAGATAGCAACACACTAGCAAAACCGTAGTTGCACATTTAGATAGTTTATCTTTTGCATATGTTTTGCTAAGGTTAGAAAAAGAGGCTATAGTTTAGAGTTAGAATTTTTAAGTTGCCTAATTCACCCCCCCTCTTAGGCGTCATGGTCCCTTCAACATGGCTTATCCATAGGGTAGTCACAGTGAGGCCACCAGAGATGCTTGCTGAGTACAGTGGTGCCACCACAGAGTTCTGCCTATAACATGACACAGATGATCAGGCATAGTACACCTACAGCACCTAGTCAGCCACATCGACGTCCTGAGGTGCCAGAGACTACAGCCTAGCAGGATGATATTATCAGGGGCATAGCAGCTACTAAGGAGGAGGAGCTTGCTCAGCAGGAGGGAGTAGTCGTGAGCGACCCCAGTGATAGTTCTGATGATGACTACCAGTCCGTTCCTCGGATGCCTCCATAGCGACATGATTATGAGGCCAGCAGTTCCAGCTCAGCGCCACCTGCCCCGCAGATAGACCCTGCTCTCCTTGCTATACTTGAGCGGATGAGGCAGGACCAGGCATGCTAGGCTCAGGAAATAGCTGCTATGTTTGCACAGTTCTAGACTCAGCATGATGAGTTCCAGCAACAGCAACAGGCGATCCAGCAGCAGCAGCTAGCTATTTAGCAATAGACTCAGGCTCTACAGTAGCAGCAGTAGGCCATGCATCAGCAACAGATCCTCATACAGCAGCAACTCCTTGGATTTATGCAGCATGTTGTGACTGCCATTGGGGCTCCACCGCCATAGCCTTTGCCCCAGCTTGGTTAGGCAGCCACTACTTCGATGACTCTAGCGTTATAGCCCAGTGGGCTTTAGAGTCAGGGACAGCCACCAGTGTTGTTTGCTTCTCCTATAGAGCAGGTGTCCTAGTACTTTGCTTCGCCAGCACTAGCCCCGCAGTTCACACCTTTTCAGACGGGCTTCACACCGGCTGGGACGTCTTCGCTGCTTTTATGTGTGATACACTATTATGCATTCATTGTGTGTTTACTTTCATGTATTGAACTATATATATGTGATAGTGATATCTATGTGACAGTGATATATGACATGTGTGCTCTCTACTTTGAATTATTTATATGTCATATCACTTGTGTTATGCTCATTTGCCTTTGCTTCAACGTTTTACTCCGATGCAAATGAGCTTTATTACTTGTACTCATGCTTAATTCATATCTTTTGAGTACATCATGTTGGCTTGGTTCATATAAGCTCGCCTAACATTTTTGTTCTTATTGACAAGAGCTTATATGATCCAAGCATGTTAAAAACCTCAACTCTTTCATATACTCGAGGTGGTATTGTCATCAATCACCAAAAAGGGGGAGATTGAAAGCATCTAAGCCCCTAGTAGGATTTTGGTGATTAATAACAATACAAGATTACTATGACTAACGTGTGTTTTGTAGATGCAATTAAGTTAGGTCATGGTAATGGAGATCAATTGGGCAATCGAAGTGGTCATACCCCTACGTTGGAAATCGTTTTGGTTTTCAAAGGATGGACGACAATGTTAAGGATGACTAGTTCTAAGTGTCGATTAGAGTTGGAGAGACACTTAGAGTAGTTTAGGACTTTGTTTTTCCTTTGGCCGTACTATTAAGGGGGGTATGGATGGGTAGCTTGACCTAGGTGAGTCTAGTGAGTTAGGTGTGGTACACACTTGTTAAAACTAGCGCTAGGTAGCTCCTACTTATGCCTAAGATCCAATGGAGCAAACTTCATTCACGTATGATCGAGAGTTGGAAGTGAATGGAGGGTCAAATACTGACTGGATGCTGGCTTCGGTGTGATCAGACGCTGGCGCAGAGTCCGGTCAGTTCATTTGACTGAGGTGAAATCATTCGGTGTGACCGGACGCTAGAAGGTCAAGTGACCGGACGCTGAGAGCCAGCGTCTAGTCGTTTCCAGTAAGGTTCCAGAGAGGGAAAATCGTGACCGGACGCATCCGGTCAGTGCTGACCGAACGCTGGCAGCGTCCAGTCACACTATAAACTCTGGAGTTTGGGGTATACTGACCGGAGCATCTGGTCATCCTGTAGAGGCACATAACGGTTTCTTTTTCAGCCGATATTATAAATACCACCTCCACTCGTGTGTGGGGGTACTTTTGCTCATTCCAACAGCTGAGAAACACCTTAGAGAGTGCCAAAAAGAGCAAGGTCCTAGTGAGGTGATTGAGATTTGAGTATCCCAAAGAGAGCCCTCATTAGTGAAGATCAAGAGTAGCAAAGTGTGCATCCACCTTCTCATTAGGCTTTGTCATGGTCAAGTGAGAGTTCATGCTTGTTACTCTTGGTGATCGCCATCACCTAGACGGCTTGGTGATGATTGGGAGTTCAGTGATCACTCGGCGGAGCTTGTGGGTGACCCAACTCAAGTTGTGAGCGGTTGTGGGTGATTCACCGCGACGGAGTATCGAAGAATCAACCCATAGAGAGCACTTGATCCTTACGCGGATCAAGGGGGAGCTACACCCTTGCGCAGGTGCTCCAACGAGGACTAGTGGGGAGTGACGACTCTCCGATACCTCGGCAAAACATCGTCGCATTCCTTCCTCTCTATTTACTTTGAGCATTTACTTTGTGCAATTCAATTCATGTCTTTACATTCTTAGAATTGCCATGCTAGAGTAGGATTGGAACTTAGGTTGCAAGTCTTTTATGCAGTAGAACAATTAGAAACACTTTCTAGGTACAAAGGGTTAATTGGGCTAACTATAGGATTTAATTATTGCAAAGAAATTTAGAATTAGCCCAATTCACCCCCCCTCTTGGGCATCTTGATCCTTTCACACTCCAATGATTGTCCACCATCAATACCTAAGTTATTTAGATTGCAATGGATAGGTTTGTGTGCATGTGTTGCTATGGGTTTTTAAATTCACACGATCCTATATATTTTCCAGCTAATACATATACAAAGAAATGTCTCATGTGCACCATGGTTTCGATTTGAGTACATGCATAGGTAGCCGAGAGACTTTGTATGGTCAAACGTCTTGCAAGAATAGCTTGTATTTCACTTCAATGATTGTCCACCGTCAATACCTAAGCTGTTTAGACTGCAGTGGAGATATGACCTTTGTGAATTGTAAACCTTTTGGATCCACCTTCAAACTAATAGTGCAATATATGAGACAATCTATGATGCACTGCCATAAACATACATGGTCAAATCCAATCTGTAAGCTAGGATCTTTTACCAGGGCCATGATCAATCTCTATAACTAAATCTACTAAAAGCAATTGACTTATTCAAAATATGGTTCAGTAAATTCAATAGGAACCCATGCAAGGGGAAAAAACTTTTTCTTGAACCGTAGCAATTTACATTTGGAACATGTCTTCTTATTTCCATTGCTTTTTTATTTGCACTCTGTAGCCAGCAAAGGACATCTACATACATGCAAATTTGAGAGGGCATCACTGAGACTTTCTTTAAATGGGCCAACAAAATCGAACCATCCTATAAGGAAGAAACACTTTGATAAGACACACGCACATGTAAGGGCTTGAAAAAGTAGAAGATTATTTTCTAGTTCAAAGCTCAAGGTCCTCCTAATACCGTCTAAATCTCTACTGAAAAACAGAAGTGCAGGTTTATAGACACAAAATTCCTAACCTAGAACATGTTATGGGTATGCACTATAACCTTGTATGTGTCATCAAAACATTTAGGGCTATTAGGGCATTAGTTTAGAGGACTGTAGCTGAATCAAAACCTTGTTAATGTGATGAAACTGTAGCAAATTAACTTCAGAATGTGTGTCTGTGTGACTGTGCTTAGCCAATGACATATAGTTTAGCAGAACCATATATTTGTTTTGGAGTCCTCTCCAAAAGTCCTATATTGCAATTCTTTTTAGACTATTTTTCCTAGCGTAACTGAAACAGGATTAGATATTTGGTTTAGACAATAGCTGGCAGGTCTTTATACAAAATCATAAGGAGCAGGGTTGAGGAGAATACCTAAGGTGCAGAAGGTGAAGTGACACTGTTAGATGCACCTTGCTGGATAAGGCCTCCAGTGTTTGCCTTGATGATGCCCTAGCTGCTGATATGTCAGAATGGGTGACAATAGCATTCTGTTACTCAGGCAAAAAAAACAACATGCATATGAAAGCAATGCCGCGGTGCTGTCAGTCTACCAAACATACAAATGGACTGAAAAACCTCAATGTGTATTTGGTGTAAATTCCTATTGCAGGCAATGTACATCAACCCAACTCTTGTACATCCCTTATCAATAGCAACACTTAACCAAGGCATATACATCAACCCATCCTATTGTTGTTAATGACTGCAACTATGACTAATAATTGTAGGGTATAATGATCTTTAATTTTTTTTGAGAGTCTATTGACTCTTTTCATAAGTAGATGGCCTTGACTCTTTTCATAAGAAGATGGCCCTAATTAGGAACCTGACAACGAAGAGTAGAGAGCAACATCCTATATTACGAAGGCCAAATGAATGAAGTGCCTACCAGAACACCGTATATGTTGGCCATTGCTAATCGATTACTAATCATATTGCTCCAAAAGTTATAAGCAGCCAAAGCCAATTTCTATTTATCCTAACCTAGTTGAATCAATCTAGAACCATCATTAACTGTGGATGAGGACCATTAAGTAGCACATTGGGAATAGGCAAAACTGAGTCTAGGCAAAGTATACTAACACACCAAAAAGAGGCATATTGTCCAATATCTAGGATATGCAAGAGTAAACTGACCTGTAGATGAGGAGTTATAGGCTTGTAGCTGCGCACACATTTTATTAGTTAATAAGATACTTGGTGACCTCCCGACCGTCCTTGATCTGGCTGAGACCTGGTGAAGGAAGCACACAACCTAAGGGAAAGCAATGTATCTAGAGAAGATTAACAGAGCACCCAGCCCTCCGGTCGCGCATGCCCTCCACCTGCTTGACTGAAAACAGTAAATTTCCTTTAACTGAAAACTATACAGCATGCCTAGTATTTTTCTTTTTGTTAAAATGAAACACTATACATTTCTTTGCCTAGGGACAAACAATACTTTGCCTAGTTGGCAACGATAGTTTTTTCAGGTGGCAAATTTATTCACTCCATGGCAATCAAAAACCTTGGTTCCTTATCTTGAAGTCTCAGGAAATAACTTTCTCACTGACCAAACACTTTTCTTTAGATAAAAGGAGTGTCTCCTAAGCAACCAATAGCTTTTAGTTATACTTGAATGCATCAAGAACAATGTAAAAAAACATATCCTAGCAAAGTTTGAATATAATGAGTCATGCAAGAGAACCTACCACAAGTGCTAGTGGTAAATTTTGCTCTCCATCCCTCCTTCCTAAACTAACCCAATTACATGCAAACATCAGGTCCTGTGATTCTCACATTACTAGAAATGAGGGCGCGACTTTGCCGTGCCTTCCCTTTCGATTAGGCCAGTGGCAATAAGAATCTAGGTGTAGTTTATGATTTTTATGTATTTTTACCCCTAAAAAGCATAGGTAAAAGTTTATGTGAAAAAATTCTTACTAAAACATATGATATTATGGATGCACTGCATAGTTCTACTTGTTAGGATTTCAGATGAATTTGATTTTCTAATTTACAATTTTTCTATGATTTACTATGCAATTTTAAAGTTTCAGTTTTTTTTTTAAAAAAAGAGATATAATCAAAGGTGGCATGTATGTTGATTTGAGAAAAATCTAAGGAGGTTTTCGCAAAAATTGCTGAGAGGGTCTCTGGAGTACGGGTTGATTTTCGATAAAGAGAAGGTCTTTTTTGCAAAAAACCTGGCGCCCATCCGATCTGGACTGTGGGTTGATTTCAAAATAATCTGAGGTGTTTTTTTGCAAAATATACTGAGAGGGCCTCTGGAGCGCGGGTTGGTTTCTAAAAATTCGAAGGGTTTTTTTGAAAAATGATCACGGCTCACCCGATCTGGGCCGTCGCGCGCCCGATCGAACGGCCGTGAAAAGCCCATGACGTGGCACGCTGGTTGGCCAGCTTTTGGAGGCAGGTTTCATATGTAAAGATGAAGGAGCTTTTGAAGTACAGCATGAAAATTGCCTAAAAACACAGTACTGTACATTCAATCCTACACTACTTAGCGATAAATGAATATACATTTGACATGGCATGAATTTAGATCATGTGCATATCTAGTTCAAGCATAAGGATTCGATTGGATATTTCGTAGAGTAGCAAAAAAACAGTGAATCATTTATATCCAGACTAATTTGATAATTAGGCAAAAGGGAAAATTCCATAGTACCTGCATGAGATGAGGGGTCACTTGTGGCTCTAGTACGAGAATTTGAATGGGAACTCGTCAGCTGGCAGATCGAAATGTCAAAATGTGTGAAATTAATAAAAAATCATGAAATCCAAGATTTAGTAAAACATAACTAGTCATGCCACCTGGTTAAAGGGTTGCAACATTTTGTTGGTAATCTAAATTACTAAGAATTGCAATGGTTTTGCTGATCTGAATGTTAATTTATTTCAGGCAATGACTTTAGTGTGCTATTCTGAACGTAGATCTGTTTCTATCTAGTAGCATCAAACATGTGAATAAAGACCTAATTTACAGGTTTCCTTGTCACTATAGCAGCACAATGCATAACACAGGTGAGCTTTACTTGAGCTAGCCGCAGTGGTTACCACAGGTTAGTAGTCTTGTGAGAATTATCTGCACTGCTTAATGCTTAATAACAAGCTACACACGACCTGCATCTAATATGGATGCAAAACAAGGAAAGTATCATGCTTCTTGGTAGTGTTGCGATAGTTATACCTTACTGCATCTACTCAACTGAAAGGTTAATAATAAGATCTGCCATGAAGACCATGAATTAAAGAAGAGTTGCAGGTGTGGTGTTTGCTGTCAGTTGAGAGGAATATCTTTCTGTAGGCATCATATTCATATCTTTCGCTGAAGTTGAGAGGAATATGTGCCAATGCCAATGCCTTACCTTCATTGATGGATGGATGCCTTGCCAAGCATCCGAGAGCTTTCCACTGAGTAGGGTGCTCGCCGTGAAGAGAAGCTGCCACCAGAGAGGAGGAGCGGCTACCGGAGAGCGCAGTCGTCACGGGGAGGAATGGTCGATGGATCCGGTTATGGGTTGGATGCGACGACGGAGCAGGCGCGCACGGCGAGGATGACGGCGTGACCGCATGGGGGAGCGAGCGGGATCTCGCGATGAGAAGCAGAGCGGGATCTCGAGTGAACGTGCGAAGCGGAGAAAGCAGAGCGATGAGGTGGGCTCATGTGCAGTCGGCCCCACATGCAAGCGCCTTTCATCGAAGTCGCGGGAGGGGATCGCACGGTAAAGTCAGAGCAACGACCCCAACAATTGTTGCACCATTTTGTGATCTTAGTTTTGTTCTTTTTAGTTCTAGGAGATTGGAGATAACAAATGGAAACTCACCTGTGACTCCAATTGTATCACTACGTAGCGGCATAAATGGTTGCTCAACTATGTTCGGCTAGCCGACCAGTTTGACGAGTGACTACTCAGATATATGGAGTATTATGTTGCTAGCTCTGTTCTAAGAGCATCTTGCTCTCCATATTCTTTCTAAATGTTAGGAATAAAGATTTTGGTGAAAAACTACCCTCCAACAGTTTTTCTAAATGGTCATCCAAATATAGCCATCTTCTATTCTGGATTTTTCGCTAGCAAAAAATAGAAGACGAGAATGACTCTCTAGAGTGCATATGAGATATAGAAAAGCTGTTGGAAAGTAAAAAGATATAGAAAACGATTTTTATGCAAATGGCTCTCCAAATGTTGATTTAGAGAGTGAGATTTGGAAAGGCTCTCGAATATGCTCTAAATTCTAAATTGTACTATCCTTTGTGTTCCAAACTAGTGTAGTTTAATTTAGCTAAAAATACTTTCTTAAAAACATATGGAGTACCTTATTTTGGTTTTTCTTTAGTAAAAAATTCTCTAATTTTGACTAAACTTTTTTTAAAATATATATATATATATATATTGTAATCTATATATATTTTTAAATAAATGCACTATCAAGACATATTTTATAAAGAACTAATGAAACCAATTTAATGTTTTAGATGTTATTGCATTTTCTATAAGCGTAGATCCCGCACGAATCCACCTAGCTAATTGTTAGTTGGGTGGTAGGTAAGACATTAGTTGGTTCTGGTTTATTAGTTGAGATCCAAATAGAACCTTACCGATTGTTGATTGTATATCATCCAAACAAGTCTTTTAGTTAAAATTAAAGAAGTTTCATATAGGATATAGGGTAAAATTAAAATGGCCTATAATCTATAAATTGGAGAGCAGTAGCTATGACAAATTTGAGGTTTGAGCCAAAGTAAACTAAGGGCGTTGAATAAACAAACACTTTCAGTTCTGTGTCGAAAAATAATAGCGGCACAAAGAAATAAGGCATCAACAGTCAACAGAGAGGTGATCGACGTTTTCCTCGTGGGTCCACATACAAAAGAATAGTACCTTTGAGTGTGTGCGATTTATTAAGGACGGGTGTGATAGCTCGATTATGCTAGCGGTACTGTCACTGTATAATTAAACAAAACTGCCAGCTCATCTATTGAGCAGAAGCAACACGCATATGTCCCGATTTTATTTATTTATTTATGTCATTATGTGTATCCAATAAATGTAAGCAAGGCAATGGACCTGTTCGCTGGTCGGTGCTGGTGCTGGTTTGGACTGGCTGGTGCTGATTTTTTGTGAGAGAAAAACACTGTTGACTGGCTGGTTTAGGCTGATTGAAACCAACAAGCGAACAGGCTGAACATATATTTTGGAATAAAAAGAAGCCATGAGATGGAAGGGCACAAAGTCACAAACCGTACACTTCTAATATTCTAGTATACGCTGTCGATGTTTTACCACCGATAGCCTGTTACGGGGGTACCCGGGACAGTTGTTCGGGTTTCGGCGAATAGCGGAATTCGGCGGTTACGCAAAGAGACTCACGATTTATACTGGTTCAGGCCCTCGACTTGGTCGAGTAATAACCTTACGTCCAGTTTTGGCGTTAGCCTGTTTGCGTTGTATTGCTTTGAGTATCGGGTATGCGTTCTCTTCTTACAATGGGTACCCTTTATAGTCCAGGCGCTGAGAGGCGTTGTTTGTGTCGTATTCGGATACAAGGCCAGAGTCCTAAGCTACGCTTCGGACGCCTTTCCTCGTATAGTTTGAGTTGGAGTTTTGGTTTTGCACGTTGCTTTGCTCCGCGTTCTTCTTGGTGATTGGGCTGTAGGCCTTGTTACCAAGGCCTACCTCCCTACAGTATGGTCTATGGGGGCCCGTAGGGTTCCCCATCGACAAGTACCTCCGTTTCTGTTGTTGTTTGTGCTCAGTCTATTTGTTGGTTGGTTTCTGGGCTGATAAACTCGATTGATGTTGATTTATTGTGAAAGAAAAATACTATTAACTAGCTGATAAACCCTGACTGAAACCAACGAACAAACTCGTTGTCTCTAATGAACAGCCACAGTTGTACCGATGACCATAAAATGGCTTGCAACGAAGAATCAGATTTTCATTCGGGGTACAATCAAAGGTACAGCAGGATTGGGTGTGGATGATTGGGCCCACGGAACAAGAGATAAAGGTAGCGTTCGGTTGGCTTCGTAAACAATCATACATTTTTAATTAAAACAATATTTTTCTCCAACCCAGCCAAACAGTATGAAAAAGTAGTGCAACGCATCTCGCGGCCCCGGCACCACTTCCCGTGGGCCCACGTGCCAGTTCCTATTCCTATAGCTTGAAGCCTTCAACAACCCCCGAGGTGGTCCCGGGTCCGTGGCCACACGGACACGGTCACGAGGTGGGCCCGTGGCTGTCTTCGCGATACAAACAAAGCAAGTCAAAAGAAAACACACACTCTCTCCTTCCTCCATTTCTCGTGCAAAAACACACACACACTTATATTTCATTCAAAATATTTTGATTAGATTCGACAATATATATACATAATTAACTAAAAGAATCTAAGGCGGTGTTTAGTTGAGCAAAGTTTGCGCAGGCAAATTTTGCATAGTGAAGATTCTATACTGTAGCATTTCGTTTGTATTTGTGAATTATTGTCCAAACATTGACTAATTAGGCTCAAAAGATTCGTCTCACAAAGTTAAAACAAACTGTGCAATTAGTTTTTGATTTTGTCTACATTTAGTACTCCATGCATGTACCGCAAGTTTAATGTGACGGGGAATCTTCTTTTTGCATAGTGCACTTTTCAGGAGTTTGGAGAACTAAACAAGGGCTAAAATCAAATAGACATGGCCCTAAAGGCAAAATTTCCGGGGTTAGAGTCATTTGTCTTTTTCTTAGCACCACAAATTCATAAGACCTATTTGGATGGGCTAAAAGAGATGAGCTGCGTGAGGTATTAGTTAAATTCAACCTTGGCCCATCCATATAGGTATAGCGTTATTATTTTTTGTGAGGAAGATTAGTGACATTATGTAATCATGATCAACCATTTAAAAGGTCTCATACACAAATTATGAACATTATTTAACATAGGACATGTAAAAGAGTAATAAAAAATCAAATTGATCAATGAAATCCAAACTAATCATATCTTTGACACGATTTAGGTGCTCGAAATGTTATTGGATACGATCCCACCAATAGTATCATTTTTCTATCCTCGACATATTATGATTTTACAAATGTGTGTATACTGATTCATGTGATATCAGCTCTATAAGGCCACAAAATCCCAGTACATATTGAGATCCTAGCAAACATGAGTAGGGTAAGACATCACATTTAGAAAAGGTCATTCCATATACATCTTGATAAAATTTAAATTTAAGGACATATGTTAACATCATATTCTTATGATGCTATTTTTCTCTATAAGATGGCATGTGGTGCCAATTTGGTTGCAAAATAGTTAGATTTTAGGAGCATAACTCGTACAGTATGATAAGATGACAAAACATATATGCAATATTATAATAAGATGATAATTTAAAATAAAGAAATAGATATTAACGATATGCCAATAATGAACTGCTATTAGGACCGAATAGCAGGCGCTATGCAGGTATTCCAATCGTTATAGCAGCTTGAAAAACTTTAGCTGCTAAAATGTAGTGTGCTAACCTTTTTAATGCTAATGCGGTATTGTGTATACTCTATTATAGCGGGTGCTAGTGGTAAATCTAGAAAAACAAGTCAAGAGGAATTTCTTTCATTCTCTTCCATCACTAGTTTCTCTTTAATTTTTTTATAGGAACAAATTTGTAGGAGAGACTTCTTTTATTATTCCATCTCTAAACTTCTGCTTTAAAGCTTTTATAGGAGCGAATTTGTAGAATGGGCTTCGTGCTCCGAGTATGAGTAGTGTGGGCTCGAGCTCATCCCTATCTGGTGCTAGATCCGCCCCTATGTCTAACATTAGAGTGATAACTACAAACAACAAATGCCATCTGGTACTCTTTGTTCTAAATGGTAGGTCTTTTATTTTTTTTTCATAGGTAAACCTTTGCTAACTTTGATAAAATAAATTGAAGAATATATTAACATCCATAACACCAAATAAATACACTATTAAGATATATATTTTAAGACTAATTTAATAATAAGTGAAGTTGTTGTTATAAATCTTGATGCATTTTTTTGTCTACAAACTTATGCAATAAAATTAGAAAAAATCAAACTAAAAAACCCGATCGAGTAAAAATTGGAACGGAGGAGTAGCCGCATTTGCGTACCGCACCGTGATTACAAGGTTGGAGTAGGAAAGAAAGGAGACTTTTACCTGTGTGCTATTATAAAAGTGGGTAATTACACACAAGCCATTAAAAAAGTTGAGTTCTCACAGGTGCCACTGCTATGAACTCTTTTACTCTTCACGCCATTTCCGTCAGATTTGGCTCTAGCGGTATCAAACCATGGGTGTGAAAAGTCAAAAGTACCATCAGACCTGAATATGCAATTAATTTTTTGAGCATCTTAATGAGCTCAAATAAAAAAAACTCAAAACTAGAAAGTTGTAGACCTCAACAATATCTACAATTTTTTGTATAAAAATCAATTTCATTTAATTCCGTACAAAAAAGATATGATTTGATATGATTAATATGCCTTAGAAAATCATATTTTTTTTACGGAATCAATGGAAGATATTTTTTATATAAATATTGTAGATCAACTTTCTAGTTTTGATTTTTTTTAATTTGAGGTGGTTAAGATGCTCAAAAAAATTAATTACATATTTAGATTTGAGAGTATTTTTGACTTTTCACACCCGCAGTTTGACATCGTTAGAGCCAAATCTGACGAAAGTGACACGGAGGGCAAAATAGTTTAGAGCAGTGACACCTGTGAGAATTTAACTTTTTTAATAACTTATGAGTAATTACTGACTTTATAATGGCACGTAAGTAAAAGCGTCGAAAGAAAGACGTGCCACAGAAAATCAATGTGGGCGTAGGGCGAAGGCAACAGGTGAAGTGTCAACGTGTGGCTGCAACCCGCCTCCGCACTCACTCCACGCACACGCCGCTATACGCGACGCCACCGAGCGCATCGCCGCCGGTCCCTCCCTCCCCCCGCCTGTCCTCAGCCCGCCGCTTCTCAGTCCTCTCTCGGTCTAGCGGGGTAGAGATCCATCCGGGCGCGGTAGTCTCGCCTTCGTTTGGTAAGCAATCATATCCGAGCTTGCTTGGATGCTTGGATTCCCTAGTCCATTGGGCTTTGTTGGCAATCGAACCCTAAAATACTTCTTCTGCTTCGTTCAGTTGGTTGTAGATTTGTGTGCTGCCGGATGTCCTGCTAATCCAACACATCAATCCGTGGTCTGTCTAGATTCTTGTTCTTCTTGAAAACGGGCAAGATCGACATGAGTTGACAGTGTACGAATTCTTGCTTTCTTGTTACCTAATCAAGGTGTTGGTGCAGCTTGTTTTCCAAAATTTTGGGGCTCACGTGAAGCCCGTCCCTGCTTCCTGAGGGGCGTGTTACTGTTGGGTCGCACCTGAGCTTGCTTTTTTATAGTAATATAGTAAAGATGCTGGTTTTGAATGTTCTGTCTTCTTCCAAATTTCCAATTCGCCATGTTTTTTTTGCTTATGGATGGTTAATGGTGCAGTAGCTGGTGTCAAATACTTTTAGAATAGGTACTGGCGAGCATATACTTCGATTATTATTATCCGGTGCACGGTGATGATTGTAGAATCCATCTGCTTGGTCAACAAAGAACAATGAGGAATTTAGCGGCACATGTTTTCTTCTATCGTGGAGTTGTTTTGGGATCAGAATATTACATTTTAAATACTTTATGCTGGAATACAACAGCGTTTTGATTGTGTTCTCTAGATATCTGATGTACCAATGCTTACAATAAAAGTCATTTGCACATAATTGGATCCCCCAAGCAATAGAGTCTTCTACTTTTGTTCAAGTGTGAAATATGAATGACACTGTGCTTGCTCTAGTTTGAAATCCAATCCAGGAGTGATTAGGGTCTTAGGGATGTTCAGCTCAGTACCATAGTTCCGCTATGTGCGTGTTTGGTGTCTTTTGTCCATTTCTTCTGCATAAATCTGAATCTTTAGGTTACGTTTTCCCACTTTCAGCATAAAGCCAATTTCTATTTGACATGAGACCTTTTCATCCATACCGTCCCCAATTTCTTCTTAGTGATTTGGATTTATGACATTATCTTGCTGTAATTTCCTTTTGACCTGATTGTTTAGCCGTGTTGAAGGATGTAGTATCTGTGGTAGCACGGCCGTGAGAGGTCAGTGATTTTGAGTTTTCTTTGTCGTTATTTTTCTAAGTTAGTTCCGCTTAAATATATCATGATCAAGGCCAGTTGCTTCATTCTTAGGAATTAGGAGCGGTCTGTGCTTCTGTTAAGTTTCTATTTGCAGAAATCTAACTTTTACTACCATGCCCAATTATGTCTAATAGGCACGACGAACAATCACTCTAGAAGACTCGTACTCCTTTGTGTGTCATACTCTTTGTAGCAATCTTACCATTCTTGAGAAGAGGTACATCTGTCCGTCAGCAATGTCCATAGAAGAGAGGAAGATAAGTATGATAAGCAAGAGCACTGCGCTAAATCCAAATGCAGAGGAATTCGTTCCTTCATCCCTTAGATCTGTCAATGATTCCTCCAAGAGATCAGATGCAACTATGGTTGTCTCAGGGCCATCTAAAGAATCCAGCACAGACAAGCCAGAGTCCATTTTACGAAGTAACTCTGATGAAGAAGCACATCAGTACTGGCAGCAACAGCTCCCTGACGACATTACCCCTGATTTCAAAGTCCTGGGACAAGATGAAAGTACTGGACCTGAAAGTCTATCACTCACAGGCCTGTCCATAAATGATGGCATTGGCACATCAATATTTTCTCCAAACCAGACACTGAGCATGCAGCACCGTGCTTCGCCTTTTATCAGGGACAAACTGAGTACACGCCCAAAGATTAACTTGTCTGGCCCAACTTATATGGATGAACGGTCCCAAGCCACAATTTTGAGTCCAACTGCAGGGTTCCATGAGTCCAAATGCTGCTCCATGGGTGAAGACTATGAGGAATGGGGGACATTATAACACAAGCAGAAGGGATGCCAGTCACTACAATGGAGATTCTAGCATTGGTGTGGTGATGGGTTTGTAATTTTTTTTCTTTCATGAGGGTGTGGTCCTTTAGGCCTCAGATTTTTCCTTAAAATTTCAGGAGCTTCATTGCACAACCTTACTGATGTGTATCATGGAAGCAGGCGCAGCTTAAGCTCGACTATGGATATCATGAGTCAGCTGGAGGTCTGTCCTCAGTGTCCTAATTTATACTCCCTCCGTTCTAAATTATAAGTCGCTTTGACTTTTTTGGTATATCCATTTGCCATGCATCTAGATATACTAGTATGTCTAGATACATAGCAAATGAATGAACCAAAAAAGTCAAAGCGACTTATAATTTGGAATGGAGGAAGTAAACTATGCTATTCGTCTAAAGTTGTTTTGTCCCATGTGGCCATGTTCTTGGTATCCACTATGCTGTTTGTATCAAATACTCTTTTCAAAAGTTGCACACACCTACTGTACTGAAACTGTCATGCCGCTGACAACTTATACTTTACAATCTATGCGAAAGATCAGCTTAAAGAGAAGCTACTGTGCACCTAAATGTATCAGTCTCACTATCCAGTTCTATATTGGATTGATTGGTTTCTGAAATTCAAAGACATTACTTAAATTATGACTTTTTTATTTTAAATTTCCAAGAACACTGTAAACTGGCTTATTTTAGTGCAGATGGATTGTACATACATTCATACTGTCGGATCTATGTTCGGGCATAGTGTACTAGTAGCTTATTAAATGTAGGGAAATTGCTTTATCCTCTAGAAAGCGCTGAGAAACAAAAAAAAAAAAAAAAAAAAAAACAACCCCCCACACCCCCCCCACCCCCCCCCCCCCCCCCCCCCCCCCCCCCACCCCCCCCCCCCCCCCCCCCCCCCCCCCCCCCCCCCCCCCCCCCCCCCCCCCCCCCCCCCCCCCCCCCCCCCCCCCCCCCCCCCCCCCCTCTCACTCCAGGTCAATCTATTCTGCGACTCCATATGCTCTGATTTTATTTTACTTTTGAGCAATAATGAAACAAATCTTCCTTCTGCTAACAAAATTTCATGCGCCATGCTTGCACAAGATTTTATTTTACTTTTGAGCATGCTTCATGGAAATGGCTATTGTATTTGTTTACTGCATGAATTCTTCTACATATATTTGCTAAGTATTGTTGTATGCCTAATAACAGAGTAAAGTTGATGGACGACTCAGTCAGAACCTCAGGTCACTGTCATTTGGAGATTCAAGTCCTCCATCACCAGCATCATATGCCCAAAATGGTCTTGGAAACTATAGTAATGAATCTTTTGGTCTGCCAAACAGTACATATAGATCTCATTCAGCTATACTCGCAGATGATATTGTTTCACCTTCAACAGGAACGTGAACACATATCCCTCGATGTTCCTAGAGGAAGGGTACAAGATGGACTAGTTTGCCTGTTCCTGGTCTTGGTTCAAGCAGAGGTTCTCAGCTGTTGGGTGGCTCATATAATGGAAATCATGACATGATCTCAACCAATACCCTACAAAAATGGCTGGAATTCAGACAGGACCAGCTTGGCTTGAAAGTGATGCTGCGGGTAGTGCTCTTGAATTCCAATATACTTTTTATGATATGCTAGTAAATGTGCGTGGCATGCCTATTTTCCTATGGTTTGAACTTGTTTGTGATGACAGCAAGTGCTTATTTGGAATCAAAGGATGAAGTTCATGATTTTGCAACCCTGCGACATGCAGTTCTTGAACAGGTAGATAAACCACTGTGAGATACTGAACTATTCAAACATTTCAAGCAAAAATATTGTATGTGCTGTTTTTAGTATCACTGCTCTGTAACTGTAAGTGAATGCAATCATCCTATGTCAATAGGAGCAGGCATTTTAAATTTTGCAGATAATTGAGGCTGGTAGTTGATCCACATTCTGTTTAACATTAACTTTTAATTGCTTTGATATCACAAATTCTCACTCTCAGTTCAATTATGATCAGCCCCTTTTCTGTTATGGGCCGTTTGGATCCTTTCATTTTGGGGAATTGGAATCTACTTAATAGACAAGGCTATTTGGCTTGGAATTTGACATTCCACAACTTTCTACTTTCCAAAGTTCACATATAAGCCTAGCTCAAATTCATAGGGTGGGAGATGGAAATTGATTCTATAGATGTTTCTACTTTGCAACTTATAACACGCTCTTCAACTCGCTCCCCTCCGGTACAAATGCAATGCATAAGTATCTCTCGTATGGCCCACAATAATATATAAATATATTCCATATACAACCATATTAGCTTAATTAATCTGTGTCTAAATTATGATTATTAAAATGAATTCAATTCCAAGGATCCAATAGAAAATAGTTCTACTGCTGAAAACAGTGATATTTGTTGCGACATAGTAACATTATGAATTACAGGAGAACTAGAGTTGACTAATGGTTTGTGGTAAATAGAACAGATCAACCGACAGTGTTGCTCATCTTTTATCATTACAATTGTGATCACCTTCGATTGTATGTTAGACAATATAAACATACTTGGCATTGTGATCTGTAGCTACAATTTTGGACTGATTTGGTATGGTTCACATGTATATCTGATTTTTTTAGACAGCATCCCTTATTTGCCATCGAAGATAACTTGTGCCTTATTTGTAGCTAAAAAGTTTTAGGTTATCGGCCATCCACTCTAGCTTTCATTCCTTATCCGCTATGTCCATCAATTTCTCAGTTAATTGCTGTTAAGTGGTACTGGAATAGACACTTTTGCCACTTCCCTGTGTACATCATGTAGTAAAATTTGTCCTGGTTTCCTTCCTTACCACTGATAATGTAAATATATGGCTATTTTGGACTTTGTATGATGCCATGCACAGAAGCTAAAATGTGGTCTCTCACATCATTTTTAATGAAGTGCATACATCAGTACAAGCAATGTTCGGTGCAAAAATAGATAGCTTCACAAGTATAGGTATCAAAGCATTTGTCCAGACCAAGCATACTTCTGAATAAGTAAATGGTATTTGTTCCGTGCCGTTAAGAAAATGACTTTTTCATGCTTAAACAACTCAGTCTGAATAATTGTTCATCTCCAACATGTTATATTCTCAACCAAGAATGCATTTTGACCAACCTACTATCATAAAACAAGAAACTGACTGGAGCCCAAACTATTCTCAAAGAAGGAAATTTACTAGGTCTTTCAGATCCAAGGGGGAGAGAGAGAGGGAATCCGGGTCTCACCTGCACCGGCGGCATGGAGAGGGTCCTCGGTATGGACCAGATGCGGCATGCGGACGGCGCCAGCTTGGAGGGGAGCTGCCGGCATCGGCTGCGGACAGCGTCGGCCTGGACTAGATCTGCGATCCAGGTCTCACCTGCACCGGCGGCATGGAGGGAGTCCTCGTTATGGAACAGATGCGGTATGCGGATGGCGCCAGCTTGGTGGGGAGCTGTCGGCATCGGCTGCGGACAGCGTCGGCCTGGACTAGATCTGCGACATCCTGAGGGGGAGCTCCGTCACTTGGGGAGGGGTGTGGGTGGTGAGAATTGGCTGGGGACGAGCGGTGCGGCCAGCGCAGACAGGCTGGGGACGGGCGGAATGGTCAGTGCAGACTGGCTGGGGACAGGGCAACGGCGGTGTGAGATTATGACGGCAGTGCAGGTTGCCGTCTTGTGGATAGGTAGTCCCATGGGGGCATTCTGGTCAAATCATACAAACACTCAAATTTGTAGGTCTCAAAGGGGACACAGGCGTAAACTGACAGAAAGCAACAGAAGTGGCATATAAGGAATAGAAGTTAAACTGGATGACGGATAAGGAACCAAAAATTATTCAGTGGCAAATAGAGCACCAAGTCATCTTCCGATGGCGGATAAGGAGTTTTCTCTTTTTTTACGGTAATGGAAGAATAATTCTCAGATACCACCTAGCTTAGTATATTAATTCAGTGTTTTGATTATAATTTTTCACAATCTATAGCATGCTTCTAAAAGTATGTCCTCAGTTATGAGCATTGTTTATCCATCATTTACAACTGTTTTCTATATGCCTAAAATTTTAGCAGGATAGACAGACTTTTCTGATGGGCAACAACCCTTTAACAAAGGATCTAACATTGAAGGAGCTATACAGTATACAAACCAGGTTGGTTCAGGAGAAGGCTAGAGAAACAACATATCGACAAAGGTCAGATATAAATTTTCCTTGATGCCATATACTTCCTCCGTTCCAAATTATAAGTCGCTTCGACTTTTTTGGTACATCCATTTTGCTATGTATCTAGACATATATATAT